>NW_026453693.1:0-171650 GCF_943734755.1 Anopheles moucheti
CCAAAACGAACTTTGTACTTTGCTATGAAGTTCCACCAGGAATGAGTTTTCATGCAAAAACTGTCTATTTCAACTAAATTGATCCATCCAAAACGAACTTTGTACTTTGCTATGAAGTTCCACCAGGAATGAGTTTTCATGCAAAAACTGTCTATTTCAACTAACTTTGTCCATCTAAAACGAACTTTGTACTTTGCTATGAAGTTCTACCAGGAATGAGTTTTCATACAAAAAACTGTCTATTTCAACTAACTTTGTCCATCCAAAACGAACTTTGTACTTTGCTATGAAGTTTCACCAGGAATGAGTTTTCATGCAAAAACTGTCTATTTCAACTAACTTTGTCCATCCAAAACGAACTTTGTAACTTTACTATGAAGTTCCACCAGGAATGAGTTTTCATACAAAAACTGTCTATTTGAACACTTTGTCCATCCAAAACGAACTTTGTACTTTGCTATGAAGTTCCACCAGGAATGAGTTTTTATGCAAAAACTGTCTATTTCAACTAACTTTGTCCATCCAAAACGAACTTGGTACTTTGCTATGAAGTTCCACCAGGAATGAGTTTTCATGCAAAAACTGTCTATTTCAACTAACTTTGTCCATCCAAAACGAACTTTGTACTTTGCTATGAAGTTCCACCAGGAATGAGTTTTCATGCAAAAACTGTCTATTTCAACTAAATTGATCCATCCAAAACGAACTTTGTACTTGGCTATGAAGTTCCACCAGGAATGAGTTTTCATGCAAAAACTGTCTATTCCAACTAACTTTGTCCATCCAAAACGAACTTTGTACTTTGCTATGAAGTTCCAACAGAATGAGTTTTCATGCAAAAAACTGTCTATTTCAACTAAATTGATCCATCCAAAACGAACTTTGTACTTTGCTATGAAGTTCCAC
The DNA here is from genome assembly GCF_943734755.1 of Anopheles moucheti. NCBI lineage: Eukaryota > Metazoa > Arthropoda > Insecta > Diptera > Culicidae > Anopheles > Anopheles moucheti. The sequence goes on from NW_026453693.1 coordinate 907, forward strand.
CAGGAATGAGTTTTCATGCAAAAACTGTCTATTTCAACTAACTTTGTCCATCTAAAACGAACTTTGTACTTTGCTATGAAGTTCTACCAGGAATGAGTTTTTATGCAAAAACTGTCTATTTCAACTAACTTTGTCCATCCAAAACGAACTTTGTACTTTGCTATGAAGTTCCACCAGGAATGAGTTTTCATGCAAAAACTGTCTATTTCAACTAAATTGATCCTCCAAAACGAACTTTGTACTTTGCTATGAAGTTCCACCAGGAATGAGTTTTCATGCAAAAACTGTCTATTTCAACTAACTTTGTCCATCCAAAACGAACTTTGTACTTTGCTATGAAGTTCCACCAGGAATGAGTTTTCATGCAAAAACTGTCTATTTCAACTAAATTGATCCATCCAAAACGAACTTTGTACTTTGCTATGAAGTTCTACCAGGAATGAGTTTTCATGCAAAAACTGTCTATTTCAACTTAATTCGTCCATCTGATTCGAACTTTGTACTTTGCTATGAAGTTCCACCAGGAATGAGTTTTCATGCAAAAACTGTCTATTTCAACTAAATTGATCCATCCAAAACGAACTTTGTACTTTGCTATGAAGTTCCACCAGGAAATGAGTTTTTATGCAAAAACTGTCTATTTCAACTAACTTTGTCCATCCAAAACGAACTTTGTACTTTGCTATGAAGTTCCACCAGGAATGAGTTTTCATGCAAAAACTGTCTGTTTCAACTAAATTGATCCATCCAAAACGAACTTTGTACTTTGCTATGAAGTTCCACCAGGAATGAGTTTTCATGCAAAAACTGTCTATTTCAACTAAATTGATCCATCCAAAACGAACTTTGTACTTTGCTATGAAGTTCCACCAGGAATGAGTTTTTATGCAAAAACTGTCTATTTCAACTAACTTTGTCCATCCAAAACGAACTTTGTACTTTGCTATGAAGTTCCACCAGGAATGAGTTTTCATGCAAAAACTGTCTATTTCAACTAAATTGATCCATACCAAAACGAACTTTGTACTTTGCTATGAAGTTCCACCAGGAATGAGTTTTCATGCAAAAACTGTCTATTTCAACTAAATTGATCCATCCAAAACGAACTTTGTACTTTGCTATGAAGTTCCACCAGGAATGAGTTTTTATGCAAAAACTGTCTATTTCAACTAACTTTGTCCATCCAAAAACGAACTTTGTACTTTGCTATGAAGTTCCACCAGGAATGAGTTTTCATGCAAAAACTGTCTATTTCAACTAAATTGATCCATCCAAAACGAACTTTGTACTTTGCTATGAAGTTCCACCAGGAATGAGTTTTCATGCAAAAACTGTCTATTTCAACTAAATTGATCCATCCAAAACGAACTTTGTACTTTGCTATGAAGTTCCACCAGGAATGAGTTTTTATGCAAAAACTGTCTATTTCAACTAACTTTGTCCATCCAAAACGAACTTTGTACTTTGCTATGAAGTTCCACCAGGAATGAGTTTTCATGCAAAAACTGTCTATTTCAACTAAATTGATCATCCAAAACGAACTTTGTACTTTGCTATGAAGTTCCACCAGGAATGAGTTTTTATGCAAAAACTGTCTATTTCAACTAACTTTGTCCATCCAAACGAACTTTGTACTTTGCTATGAAGTTCCACCAGGAATGAGTTTTTATGCAAAAACTGTCTATTTCAACTAACTTTGTCCATCCAAAACGAACTTTGTACTTTGCTATGAAGTTCCACCAGGAATGAGTTTTCATGCAAAAACTGTCTATTTCAACTAAATTGATCCATCCAAAACGAACTTTGTACTTTGCTATGAAGTTCCACCAGGAATAAGTTTTCATGCAAAAACTGTCTATTTCAACTAAATTGATCCATCCAAAACGAACTTTGTACTTTGCTATGAAGTTCCACCAGGAATGAGTTTTTATGCAAAAACTGTCTATTTCAACTAACTTTGTCCATCCAAAACGAACTTTGTACTTTGCTATGAAGTTCCACCAGGAATGAGTTTTCATGCAAAAACTGTCTATTTCAACTAAATTGATCCATCCAAAACGAACTTTGTACTTTGCTATGAAGTTCCACCAGGAATGAGTTTTCATGCAAAAACTGTCTATTTCAACTAAATTGATCCATCCAAAACGAACTTTGTACTTTGCTATGAAGTTCCACCAGGAATGAGTTTTTATGCAAAAACTGTCTATTTCAACTAACTTTGTCCATCCAAAACGAACTTTGTACTTTGCTATGAAGTTCCACCAGGAATGAGTTTTTCATGCAAAAACTGTCTATTTCAACTAAATTGATCCATCCAAAACGAACTTTGTACTTTGCTATGAAGTTCCACCAGGAATGAGTTTTCATGCAAAAACTGTCTATTTCAACTAAATTGATCCATCCAAAACGAACTTTGTACTTTGCTATGAAGTTCCACCAGGAATGAGTTTTTATGCAAAAACTGTCTATTTCAACTAACTTTGTCCATCCAAAAACGAACTTTGTACTTTGCTATGAAGTTCCACCAGGAATGAGTTTTCATGCAAAAACTGTCTATTTCAACTAAATTGATCCATCCAAAACGAACTTTGTACTTTGCTATGAAGTTCCACCAGGAATGAGTTTTCATGCAAAAACTGTCTATTTCAACTAAATTGATCCATCCAAAACGAACTTTGTACTTTGCTATGAAGTTCCACCAGGAATGAGTTTTTATGCAAAAACTGTCTATTTCAACTAACTTTGTCCATCCAAAACGAACTTTGTACTTTGCTATGAAGTTCCACCAGGAATGAGTTTTCATACAAAAACTGTCTATTTCAACTTAATTCGTCCATCCAAAACAAACTTTGTACTTTGCTATGAAGTTCCACCAGGAATGAGTTTTCATGCAAAAACTGTCTATTTCAACTAAATTGATCCATCCAAAACGAACTTTGTACTTTGCTATGAAGTTCCACCAGGAATGAGTTTTCATGCAAAAACTGTCTATTTCAACTAAATTGATCCATCCAAAACGAACTTTGTACTTTGCTATGAAGTTCCACCAGGAATGAGTTTTTATGCAAAAACTGTCTATTTCAACTAAATTGATCCATCCAAAACGAACTTTGTACTTTGCTATGAAGTTCCACCAGGAATGAGTTTTCATGCAAAAACTGTCTATTTCAACTAACTTTGTCCATCCAAAACGAACTTTGTACTTTGCTATGAAGTTCCACCAGGAATGAATTTTCATGCAAAAACTGTCTATTTCAACTAAATTGATCCATCCAAAACGAACTTTGTACTTTGCTATGAAGTTCCACCAGGAATGAGTTTTCATGCAAAAACTGTCTATTTCAACTAAATTGATCCATCCAAAACGAACTTTGTACTTTGCTATGAAGTTCCACCAGGAATGAGTTTTCATGCAAAAACTGTCTATTTCAACTAACTTTGTCCATCTAAAACGAACTTTGTACTTTGCTATGAAGTTCCACCAGGAATGAGTTTTTATGCAAAAACTGTCTATTTCAACTAACTTTGTCCATCCAAAACGAACTTTGTACTTTGCTATGAAGTTCCACCAGGAATGAGTTTTCATGCAAAAACTGTCTATTTCAACTAAATTGATCCATCCAAAACGAACTTTGTACTTTGCTATGAAGTTCCACCAGGAATGAGTTTTCATGCAAAAACTGTCTATTTCAACTAAATTGATCCATCCAAAACGAACTTTGTACTTTGCTATGAAGTTCCACCAGGAATGAGTTTTTATGCAAAAACTGTCTATTTCAACTAACTTTGTCCATCCAAAACGAACTTTGTACTTTGCTATGAAGTTCCACCAGGAATGAGTTTTCATGCAAAAACTGTCTATTTCAACTAAATTGATCCATCCAAAACGAACTTTGTACTTTGCTATGAAGTTCCACCAGGAATGAGTTTTCATGCAAAAACTGTCTATTTCAACTAAATTGATCCATCCAAAACGAACTTTGTACTTTGCTATGAAGTTCCACCAGGAATGAGTTTTTATGCAAAAACTGTCTATTTCAACTAACTTTGTCCATCCAAAACGAACTTTGTACTTTGCTATGAAGTTCCACCAGGAATGAGTTTTTATGCAAAAACTGTCTATTTCAACTAAATTGATCCATCCAAAACGAACTTTGTACTTTGCTATGAAGTTCCACCAGGAATGAGTTTTCATGCAAAAACTGTCTATTTCAACTAAATTGATCCATCCAAAACGAACTTTGTACTTTGCTATGAAGTTCCACCAGGAATGAGTTTTTATGCAAAAACTGTCTATTTCAACTAACTTTGTCCATCCAAAACGAACTTTGTACTTTGCTATGAAGTTCCACCAGGAATGAGTTTTCATGCAAAAACTGTCTATTTCAACTAAATTGATCCATCCAAAACGAACTTTGTACTTTGCTATGAAGTTCCACCAGGAATGAGTTTTCATGCAAAAACTGTCTATTTCAACTAACTTTGTCCATCCAAAACGAACTTTGTACTTTGCTATGAAGTTCCACCAGGAATGAGTTTTCATGCAAAAACTGTCTATTTCAACTAAATTGATCCATCCAAAACGAACTTTGTACTTTGCTATGAAGTTCCACCAGGAATGAGTTTTCATGCAAAAACTGTCTATTTCAACTAAATTGATCCATCCAAAACGAACTTTGTACTTTGCTATGAAGTTCCACCAGGAATGAGTTTTTATGCAAAAACTGTCTATTTCAACTAACTTTGTCCATCCAAAACGAACTTTGTACTTTGCTATGAAGTTCCACCAGGAATGAGTTTTCATGCAAAAACTGTCTATTTCAACTAAATTGATCCATCCAAAACGAACTTTGTACTTTGCTATGAAGTTCCACCAGGAATGAGTTTTCATGCAAAAACTGTCTATTTCAACTAAATTGATCCATCCAAAACGAACTTTGTACTTTGCTATGAAGTTCCACCAGGAATGAGTTTTCATGCAAAAACTGTCTATTTCAACTAAATTGATCCATCCAAAACGAACTTTGTACTTTGCTATGAAGTTCCACCAGGAATGAGTTTTCATGCAAAAACTGTCTATTTCAACTAAATTGATCCATCCAAAACGAACTTTGTACTTTGCTATGAAGTTCCACCAGGAATGAGTTTTTATGCAAAAACTGTCTATTTCAACTAACTTTGTCCATCCAAAACGAACTTTGTACTTTGCTATGAAGTTCCACCAGGAATGAGTTTTCATGCAAAAACTGTCTATTTCAACTAAATTGATCCATCCAAAACGAACTTTGTACTTTGCTATGAAGTTCCACCAGGAATGAGTTTTCATGCAAAAACTGTCTATTTCAACTAAATTGATCCATCCAAAACGAACTTTGTACTTTGCTATGAAGTTCCACCAGGAATGAGTTTTTATGCAAAAACTGTCTATTTCAACTAACTTTGTCCATCCAAAACGAACTTTGTACTTTGCTATGAAGTTCCACCAGGAATGAGTTTTCATGCAAAAACTGTCTATTTCAACTAAATTGATCCATCCAAAACGAACTTTGTACTTTGCTATGAAGTTCCACCAGGAATGAGTTTTTATGCAAAAACTGTCTATTTCAACTAACTTTGTCCATCCAAAACGAACTTTGTACTTTGCTATGAAGTTCCACCAGGAATGAGTTTTCATGCAAAAACTGTCTATTTCAACTAAATTGATCCATCCAAAACGAACTTTGTACTTTGCTATGAAGTTCCACCAGGAATGAGTTTTCATGCAAAAACTGTCTATTTCAACTAAATTGATCCATCCAAAACGAACTTTGTACTTTGCTATGAAGTTCCACCAGGAATGAGTTTTCATGCAAAAACTGTCTATTTCAACTAAATTGATCCATCCAAAACGAACTTTGTACTTTGCTATGAAGTTCCACCAGGAATGAGTTTTTATGCAAAAACTGTCTATTTCAACTAACTTTGTCCATCCAAAACGAACTTTGTACTTTGCTATGAAGTTCCACCAGGAATGAGTTTTCATGCAAAAACTGTCTATTTCAACTAAATTGATCCATCCAAAACGAACTTTGTACTTTGCTATGAAGTTCCACCAGGAATGAGTTTTCATGCAAAAACTGTCTATTTCAACTAAATTGATCCATCCAAAACGAACTTTGTACTTTGCTATGAAGTTCCACCAGGAATGAGTTTTCATGCAAAAACTGTCTATTTCAACTAACTTTGTCCATCCAAAACGAACTTTGTACTTTGCTATGAAGTTCCACCAGGAATGAGTTTTCATGCAAAAACTGTCTATTTCAACTAAATTGATCCATCCAAAACGAACTTTGTACTTTGCTATGAAGTTCCACCAGGAATGAGTTTTCATGCAAAAACTGTCTATTTCAACTAAATTGATCCATCCAAAACGAACTTTGTACTTTGCTATGAAGTTCCACCAGGAATGAGTTTTTATGCAAAAACTGTCTATTTCAACTAACTTTGTCCATCCAAAACGAACTTTGTACTTTGCTATGAAGTTCCACCAGGAATGAGTTTTCATGCAAAAACTGTCTATTTCAACTTAATTCGTCCATCCAAAACGAACTTTGTACTTTGCTATGAAGTTCCACCAGGAATGAGTTTTCATGCAAAAACTGTCTATTTCAACTAAATTGATCCATCCAAAACGAACTTTGTACTTTGCTATGAAGTTCCACCAGGAATGAGTTTTTATGCAAAAACTGTCTATTTCAACTAACTTTGTCCATCCAAAACGAACTTTGTACTTTGCTATGAAGTTCCACCAGGAATGAGTTTTCATGCAAAAACTGTCTATTTCAACTAAATTGATCCATCCAAAACGAACTTTGTACTTTGCTATGAAGTTCCACCAGGAATGAGTTTTCATGCAAAAACTGTCTATTTCAACTAAATTGATCCATCCAAAACGAACTTTGTACTTTGCTATGAAGTTCCACCAGGAATGAGTTTTTATGCAAAAACTGTCTATTTCAACTAACTTTGTCCATCCAAAACGAACTTTGTACTTTGCTATGAAGTTCCACCAGGAATGAGTTTTCATGCAAAAACTGTCTATTTCAACTAAATTGATCCATCCAAAACGAACTTTGTACTTTGCTATGAAGTTCCACCAGGAATGAGTTTTCATGCAAAAACTGTCTATTTCAACTAAATTGATCCATCCAAAACGAACTTTGTACTTTGCTATGAAGTTCCACCAGGAATGAGTTTTTATGCAAAAACTGTCTATTTCAACTAACTTTGTCCATCCAAAACGAACTTTGTACTTTGCTATGAAGTTCCACCAGGAATGAGTTTTCATGCAAAAACTGTCTATTTCAACTTAATTCGTCCATCCAAAACAAACTTTGTACTTTGCTATGAAGTTCCACCAGGAATGAGTTTTCATGCAAAAACTGTCTATTTCAACTAAATTGATCCATCCAAAACGAACTTTGTACTTTGCTATGAAGTTCCACCAGGAATGAGTTTTCATGCAAAAACTGTCTATTTCAACTAAATTGATCCATCCAAAACGAACTTTGTACTTTGCTATGAAGTTCCACCAGGAATGAGTTTTTATGCAAAAACTGTCTATTTCAACTAACTTTGTCCATCCAAAACGAACTTTGTACTTTGCTATGAAGTTCCACCAGGAATGAGTTTTCATGCAAAAACTGTCTATTTCAACTAACTTTGTCCATCCAAAACGAACTTTGTACTTTGCTATGAAGTTCCACCAGGAATGAATTTTCATGCAAAAACTGTCTATTTCAACTAAATTGATCCATCCAAAACGAACTTTGTACTTTGCTATGAAGTTCCACCAGGAATGAGTTTTCATGCAAAAACTGTCTATTTCAACTAAATTGATCCATCCAAAACGAACTTTGTACTTTGCTATGAAGTTCCACCAGGAATGAGTTTTCATGCAAAAACTGTCTATTTCAACTAACTTTGTCCATCCAAAACGAACTTTGTACTTTGCTATGAAGTTCCACCAGGAATGAGTTTTCATACAAAAACTGTCTATTTCAACTTAATTCGTCCATCCAAAACGAACTTTGTACTTTGCTATGAAGTTCCACCAGGAATGAGTTTTCATGCAAAAACTGTCTATTTCAACTAAATTGATCCATCCAAAACGAACTTTGTACTTTGCTATGAAGTTCCACCAGGAATGAGTTTTCATGCAAAAACTGTCTATTTCAACTAACTTTGTCCATCTAAAACGAACTTTGTACTTTGCTATGAAGTTCCACCAGGAATGAGTTTTTATGCAAAAACTGTCTATTTCAACTAACTTTGTCCATCCAAAACGAACTTTGTACTTTGCTATGAAGTTCCACCAGGAATGAGTTTTCATGCAAAAACTGTCTATTTCAACTAAATTGATCCATCCAAAACGAGCTTTGTACTTTGCTATGAAGTTCCACCAGGAATGAGTTTTCATGCAAAAACTGTCTATTTCAACTAACTTTGTCCATCCAAAACGAACTTTGTACTTTGCTATGAAGTTCCACCAGGAATGAGTTTTCATACAAAAACTGTCTATTTCAACTTAATTCGTCCATCCAAAACAAACTTTGTACTTTGCTATGAAGTTCCACCAGGAATGAGTTTTCATGCAAAAACTGTCTATTTCAACTTAATTCGTCCATCTGATTCGAACTTTGTACTTTGCTATGAAGTTCCACCAGGAATGAGTTTTCATGCAAAAACTGTCTATTTCAACTAAATTGATCCATCCAAAACGAACTTTGTACTTTGCTATGAAGTTCCACCAGGAATGAGTTTTCATGCAAAAACTGTCTATTTCAACTAAATTGATCCATCCAAAACGAACTTTGTACTTTGCTATGAAGTTCCACCAGGAATGAGTTTTCATGCAAAAACTGTCTATTTCAACTTAATTCGTCCATCTGATTCGAACTTTGTACTTTGCTATGAAGTTCCACCAGGAATGAGTTTTCATGCAAAAACTGTCTATTTCAACTTAATTCGTCCATCTGATTCGAATTTTGTACTTTGCTATGAAGTTCCACCAGGAATGAGTTTTCATACAAAAACTGTCTATTTCAACTTAATTCGTCCATCCAAAACGAACTTTGTACTTTGCTATGAAGTTCCACCAGGAATGAGTTTTCATGCAAAAACTGTCTATTTCAACTAAATTGATCCATCCAAAACGAACTTTGTACTTTGCTATGAAGTTCCACCAGGAATGAGTTTTCATGCAAAAACTGTCTATTTCAACTAAATTGATCCATCCAAAACGAACTTTGTACTTTGCTATGAAGTTCCACCAGGAATGAGTTTTTATGCAAAAACTGTCTATTTAAACTAACTTTGTCCATCCAAAACGAACTTTGTACTTTGCTATGAAGTTCCACCAGGAATGAGTTTTCATGCAAAAACTGTCTATTTCAACTAACTTTGTCCATCCAAAACGAACTTTGTACTTTGCTATGAAGTTCCACCAGGAATGAGTTTTCATGCAAAAACTGTCTATTTCAACTAAATTGATCCATCCAAAACGAACTTTGTACTTTGCTATGAAGTTCTACCAGGAATGAGTTTTCATGCAAAAACTGTCTATTTCAACTTAATTCGTCCATCTGATTCGAACTTTGTACTTTGCTATGAAGTTCCACCAGGAATGAGTTTTCATACAAAAACTTTCTATTTCAACTTAATTCGTCCATCCAAAACGAACTTTGTACTTTGCTATGAAGTTCCACCAGGAATGAGTTTTCATGCAAAAACTGTCTATTTCAACTAAATTGATCCATCCAAAACGAACTTTGTACTTTGCTATGAAGTTCCACCAGGAATGAGTTTTTATGCAAAAACTGTCTATTTCAACTAACTTTGTCCATCCAAAACGAACTTTGTACTTTGCTATGAAGTTCCACCAGGAATGAGTTTTCATGCAAAAACTGTCTATTTCAACTAAATTGATCCATCCAAAACGAACTTTGTACTTTGCTATGAAGTTCCACCAGGAATGAGTTTTTATGCAAAAACTGTCTATTTCAACTAACTTTGTCCATCCAAAACGAACTTTGTACTTTGCTATGAAGTTCCACCAGGAATGAGTTTTCATGCAAAAACTGTCTATTTCAACTAAATTGATCCATCCAAAACGAACTTTGTACTTTGCTATGAAGTTCCACCAGGAATGAGTTTTCATGCAAAAACTGTCTATTTCAACTAAATTGAGCCATCCAAAACGAACTTTGTACTTTGCTATGAAGTTCCACCAGGAATGAGTTTTTATGCAAAAACTGTCTATTTAAACTAACTTTGTCCATCCAAAACGAACTTTGTACTTTGCTATGAAGTTCCACCAGGAATGAGTTTTCATGCAAAAACTGTCTATTTCAACTAACTTTGTCCATCCAAAACGAACTTTGTACTTTGCTATGAAGTTCCACCAGGAATGAGTTTTCATGCAAAAACTGTCTATTTCAACTAAATTGATCCATCCAAAACGAACTTTGTACTTTGCTATGAAGTTCCACCAGGAATGAGTTTTTATGCAAAAACTGTCTATTTCAACTAACTTTGTCCATCCAAAACGAACTTTGTACTTTGCTATGAAGTTCCACCAGGAATGAGTTTTCATGCAAAAACTGTCTATTTCAACTAAATTGATCCATCCAAAACGAACTTTGTACTTTGCTATGAAGTTCTACCAGGAATGAGTTTTCATGCAAAAACTGTCTATTTCAACTTAATTCGTCCATCTGATTCGAACTTTGTACTTTGCTATGAAGTTCCACCAGGAATGAGTTTTCATACAAAAACTTTCTATTTCAACTTAATTCGTCCATCCAAAACGAACTTTGTACTTTGCTATGAAGTTCCACCAGGAATGAGTTTTCATGCAAAAACTGTCTATTTCAACTAAATTGATCCATCCAAAACGAACTTTGTACTTTGCTATGAAGTTCCACCAGGAATGAGTTTTTATGCAAAAACTGTCTATTTCAACTAACTTTGTCCATCCAAAACGAACTTTGTACTTTGCTATGAAGTTCCACCAGGAATGAGTTTTCATGCAAAAACTGTCTATTTCAACTAAATTGATCCATCCAAAACGAACTTTGTACTTTGCTATGAAGTTCCACCAGGAATGAGTTTTTATGCAAAAACTGTCTATTTCAACTAACTTTGTCCATCCAAAACGAACTTTGTACTTTGCTATGAAGTTCCACCAGGAATGAGTTTTCATGCAAAAACTGTCTATTTCAACTAAATTGATCCATCCAAAACGAACTTTGTACTTTGCTATGAAGTTCCACCAGGAATGAGTTTTTATGCAAAAACTGTCGATTTCAACTAACTATGTCCATCCAAAACGAACTTTGTACTTTGCTATGAAGTTCCACCAGGAATGAGTTTTCATGCAAAAACTGTCTATTTCAACTAAATTGATCCATCCAAAACGAACTTTGTACTTTGCTATGAAGTTCTACCAGGAATGAGTTTTCATGCAAAAACTGTCTATTTCAACTTAATTCGTCCATCTGATTCGAACTTTGTACTTTGCTATGAAGTTCCACCAGGAATGAGTTTTCATGCAAAAACTGTCTATTTCAACTAACTTTGTCCATCCAAAACGAACTTTGTACTTTGCTATGAAGTTCCACCAGGAATGAGTTTTCATGCAAAAACTGTCTATTTCAACTAACTTTGTCCATCCAAAACGAACTTTGTACTTTGCTATGAAGTTCCACCAGGAATGAGTTTTTATGCAAAAACTGTCTATTTCAACTAACTTTGTCCATCCAAAACGAACTTTGTACTTTGCTATGAAGTTCCACCAGGAATGAGTTTTCATGCAAAAACTGTCTATTTCAACTAAATTGATCCATCCAAAACGAACTTTGTACTTTGCTATGAAGTTCCACCAGGAATGAGTTTTTATGCAAAAACTGTCTATTTCAACTAACTTTGTCCATCCAAAACGAACTTTGTACTTTGCTATGAAGTTCCACCAGGAATGAGTTTTCATGCAAAAACTGTCTATTTCAACTAAATTGATCCATCCAAAACGAACTTTGTACTTTGCTATGAAGTTCCACCAGGAATGAGTTTTCATGCAAAAACTGTCTATTTCAACTAAATTGATCCATCCAAAACGAACTTTGTACTTTGCTATGAAGTTCCACCAGGAATGAGTTTTTATGCAAAAACTGTCTATTTCAACTAACTTTGTCCATCCAAAACGAACTTTGTACTTTGCTATGAAGTTCCACCAGGAATGAGTTTTCATGCAAAAACTGTCTATTTCAACCAACTTTGTCCATCCAAAACGAACTTTGTACTTTGCTATGAAGTTCCACCAGGAATGAGTTTTCATGCAAAAACTGTCTATTTCAACTAAATTGATCCATCCAAAACGAACTTTGTACTTTGCTATGAAGTTCCACCAGGAATGAGTTTTTATGCAAAAACTGTCTATTTCAACTAACTTTGTCCATCCAAAACGAACTTTGTACTTTGCTATGAAGTTCCACCAGGAATGAGTTTTCATGCAAAAACTGTCTATTTCAACTAAATTGATCCATCCAAAACGAACTTTGTACTTTGCTATGAAGTTCCACCAGGAATGAGTTTTCATGCAAAAACTGTCTATTTCAACTAAATTGATCCATCCAAAACGAACTTTGTACTTTGCTATGAAGTTCCACCAGGAATGAGTTTTTATGCAAAAACTGTCTATTTCAACTAACTTTGTCCATCCAAAACAAACTTTGTACTTTGCTATGAAGTTCCACCAGGAATGAGTTTTCATGCAAAAACTGTCTATTTCAACTAAATTGATCCATCCAAAACGAACTTTGTACTTTGCTATGAAGTTCCACCAGGAATGAGTTTTCATGCAAAAACTGTCTATTTCAACTAAATTGATCCATCCAAAACGAACTTTGTACTTTGCTATGAAGTTCCACCAGGAATGAGTTTTTATGCAAAAACTGTCTATTTCAACTAACTTTGTCCATCCAAAACGAACTTTGTACTTTGCTATGAAGTTCCACCAGGAATGAGTTTTCATGCAAAAACTGTCTATTTCAACTAACTTTGTCCATCCAAAACGAACTTTGTACTTTGCTATGAAGTTCCACCAGGAATGAATTTTCATGCAAAAACTGTCTATTTCAACTAAATTGATCCATCCAAAACGAACTTTGTACTTTGCTATGAAGTTCCACCAGGAATGAGTTTTCATGCAAAAACTGTCTATTTCAACTAAATTGATCCATCCAAAACGAACTTTGTACTTTGCTATGAAGTTCCACCAGGAATGAGTTTTCATGCAAAAACTGTCTATTTCAACTAAATTGATCCATCCAAAACGAACTTTGTACTTTGCTATGAAGTTCCACCAGGAATGAGTTTTCATGCAAAAACTGTCTATTTCAACTAAATTGATCCATCCAAAACGAACTTTGTACTTTGCTATGAAGTTCCACCAGGAATGAGTTTTCATGCAAAAACTGTCTATTTCAACTAACTTTGTCCATCCAAAACGAACTTTGTACTTTGCTATGAAGTTCCACCAGGAATGAATTTTCATGCAAAAACTGTCTATTTCAACTAAATTGATCCATCCAAAACGAACTTTGTACTTTGCTATGAAGTTCCACCAGGAATGAGTTTTCATGCAAAAACTGTCTATTTCAACTAAATTGATCCATCCAAAACGAACTTTGTACTTTGCTATGAAGTTCCACCAGGAATGAGTTTTCATGCAAAAACTGTCTATTTCAACTAACTTTGTCCATCTAAAACGAACTTTGTACTTTGCTATGAAGTTCTACCAGGAATGAGTTTTCATGCAAAAACTGTCTATTTCAACTTAATTCGTCCATCTGATTCGAACTTTGTACTTTGCTATGAAGTTCCACCAGGAATGAGTTTTCATACAAAAACTGTCTATTTCAACTTAATTCGTCCATCCAAAACGAACTTTGTACTTTGCTATGAAGTTCCACCAGGAATGAGTTTTCATGCAAAAACTGTCTATTTCAACTAAATTGATCCATCCAAAACGAACTTTGTACTTTGCTATGAAGTTCCACCAGGAATGAGTTTTCATGCAAAAACTGTCTATTTCAACTAAATTGATCCATCCAAAACGAACTTTGTACTTTGCTATGAAGTTCCACCTGGAATGAGTTTTTATGCAAAAACTGTCTATTTCAACTAACTTTGTCCATCCAAAACGAACTTTGTACTTTGCTATGAAGTTCCACCAGGAATGAGTTTTCATGCAAAAACTGTCTATTTCAACTAAATTGATCCATCCAAAACGAACTTTGTACTTTGCTATGAAGTTCCACCAGGAATGAGTTTTCATGCAAAAACTGTCTATTTCAACTAAATTGATCCATCCAAAACGAACTTTGTACTTTGCTATGAAGTTCCACCAGGAATGAGTTTTCATGCAAAAACTGTCTATTTCAACTAAATTGATCCATCCAAAACGAACTTTGTACTTTTCTATGAAGTTCCACCAGGAATGAGTTTTCATGCAAAAACTGTCTATTTCAACTAACTTTGTCCATCTAAAACGAACTTTGTACTTTGCTATGAAGTTCTACCAGGAATGAGTTTTCATGCAAAAACTGTCTATTTCAACTTAATTCGTCCATCTGATTCGAACTTTGTACTTTGCTATGAAGTTCCACCAGGAATGAGTTTTCATACAAAAACTGTCTATTTCAATTTAATTCGTCCATCCAAAACGAACTTTGTACTTTGCTATGAAGTTCCACCAGGAATGAGTTTTTATGCAAAAACTGTCTATTTCAACTAAATTGATCCATCCAAAACGAGCTTTGTACTTTGCTATGAAGTTCCACCAGGAATGAGTTTTCATGCAAAAACTGTATATTTCAACTAACTTTGTCCATCCAAAACGAACTTTGTACTTTGCTATGAAGTTCCACCAGGAATGAGTTTTCATGCAAAAACTGTCTATTTCAACTTAATTCGTCCATCTGATTCGAACTTTGTACTTTGCTATGAAGTTCCACCAGGAATGAGTTTTCATACAAAAACTGTCTATTTCAACTTAATTCGTCCATCCAAAACGAACTTTGTACTTTGCTATGAAGTTCCACCAGGAATGAGTTTTCATGCAAAAACTGTCTATTTCAACTAAATTGATCCATCCAAAACGAGCTTTGTACTTTGCTATGAAGTTCCACCAGGAATGAGTTTTCATGCAAAAACTGTCTATTTCAACTAACTTTGTCCATCCAAAACGAACTTTGTACTTTGCTATGAAGTTCCACCAGGAATGAGTTTTCATGCAAAAACTGTCTATTTCAACTTAATTCGTCCATCCAAAACGAACTTTGTACTTTGCTATGAAGTTCCACCAGGAATGAGTTTTCATGCAAAAACTGTCTATTTCAACTAACTTTGTCTATCCAAAACGAACTTTGTACTTTGCTATGAAGTTCCACCAGGAATGAGTTTTTATGCAAAAACTGTCTATTTCAACTTAATTCGTCCATCTGATTCGAACTTTGTACTTTGCTATGAAGTTCCACCAGGAATGAGTTTTCATACAAAAACTGTCTATTTCAACTTAATTCGTCCATCCAAAACGAACTTTGTACTTTGCTATGAAGTTCCACCAGGAATGAGTTTTCATGCAAAAACTGTCTATTTCAACTAAATTGATCCATCCAAAACGAGCTTTGTACTTTGCTATGAAGTTCCACCAGGAATGAGTTTTCATGCAAAAACTGTCTATTTCAACTAACTTTGTCCATCCAAAACGAACTTTGTACTTTGCTATGAAGTTCCACCAGGAATGAGTTTTCATGCAAAAACTGTCTATTTCAACTTAATTCGTCCATCCAAAACGAACTTTGTACTTTGCTATGAAGTTCCACCAGGAATGAGTTTTCATGCAAAAACTGTCTATTTCAACTAAATTGATCCATCCAAAACGAACTTTTTACTTTGCTATGAAGTTCCACCAGGAATGAGTTTTCATGCAAAAACTGTCTATTTCAACTAACTTTGTCCATCCAAAACGAACTTTGTACTTTGCTATGAAGTTCCACCAGGAATGAGTTTTTATGCAAAAACTGTCTATTTCAACTAACTTTGTCCATCCAAAACGAACTTTGTACTTTGCTATGAAGTTCCACCAGGAATGAGTTTTCATGCAAAAACTGTCTATTTCAACTAAATTGATCCATCCAAAACGAACTTTGTACTTTGCTATGAAGTTCCACCAGGAATGAGTTTTCATGCAAAAACTGTCTATTTCAACTAAATTGATCCATCCAAAACGAACTTTGTACTTTGCTATGAAGTTCCACCAGGAATGAGTTTTTATGCAAAAACTGTCTATTTCAACTAACTTTGTCCATCCAAAACAAACTTTGTACTTTGCTATGAAGTTCCACCAGGAATGAGTTTTCATGCAAAAACTGTCTATTTCAACTAAATTGATCCATCCAAAACGAACTTTGTACTTTGCTATGAAGTTCCACCAGGAATGAGTTTTCATGCAAAAACTGTCTATTTCAACTAAATTGATCCATCCAAAACGAACTTTGTACTTTGCTATGAAGTTCCACCAGGAATGAGTTTTTATGCAAAAACTGTCTATTTCAACTAACTTTGTCCATCCAAAACGAACTTTGTACTTTGCTATGAAGTTCCACCAGGAATGAGTTTTCATGCAAAAACTGTCTATTTCAACTAACTTTGTCCATCCAAAACGAACTTTGTACTTTGCTATGAAGTTCCACCAGGAATGAATTTTCATGCAAAAACTGTCTATTTCAACTAAATTGATCCATCCAAAACGAACTTTGTACTTTGCTATGAAGTTCCACCAGGAATGAGTTTTCATGCAAAAACTGTCTATTTCAACTAAATTGATCCATCCAAAACGAACTTTGTACTTTGCTATGAAGTTCCACCAGGAATGAGTTTTCATGCAAAAACTGTCTATTTCAACTAAATTGATCCATCCAAAACGAACTTTGTACTTTGCTATGAAGTTCCACCAGGAATGAGTTTTTATGCAAAAACTGTCTATTTCAACTAACTTTGTCCATCCAAAACGAACTTTGTACTTTGCTATGAAGTTCCACCAGGAATGAGTTTTCATGCAAAAACTGTCTATTTCAACTAACTTTGTCCATCCAAAACGAACTTTGTACTTTGCTATGAAGTTCCACCAGGAATGAATTTTCATGCAAAAACTGTCTATTTCAACTAAATTGATCCATCCAAAACGAACTTTGTACTTTGCTATGAAGTTCCACCAGGAATGAGTTTTCATGCAAAAACTGTCTATTTCAACTAAATTGATCCATCCAAAACGAACTTTGTACTTTGCTATGAAGTTCCACCAGGAATGAGTTTTCATGCAAAAACTGTCTATTTCAACTAAATTGATCCATCCAAAACGAACTTTGTACTTTGCTATGAAGTTCCACCAGGAATGAGTTTTTATGCAAAAACTGTCTATTTCAACTAACTTTGTCCATCCAAAACGAACTTTGTACTTTGCTATGAAGTTCCACCAGGAATGAATTTTCATGCAAAAACTGTCTATTTCAACTAACTTTGTCCATCCAAAACGAACTTTGTACTTTGCTATGAAGTTCCACCAGGAATGAGTTTTCATGCAAAAACTGTCTATTTCAACTAACTTTGTCCATCCAAAACGAACTTTGTACTTTGCTATGAAGTTCCACCAGGAATGAATTTTCATGCAAAAACTGTCTATTTCAACTAAATTGATCCATCCAAAACGAACTTTGTACTTTGCTATGAAGTTCCACCAGGAATGAGTTTTCATGCAAAAACTGTCTATTTCAACTAAATTGATCCATCCAAAACGAACTTTGTACTTTGCTATGAAGTTCCACCAGGAATGAGTTTTCATGCAAAAACTGTCTATTTCAACTAACTTTGTCCATCTAAAACGAACTTTGTACTTTGCTATGAAGTTCTACCAGGAATGAGTTTTCATGCAAAAACTGTCTATTTCAACTTAATTCGTCCATCTGATTCGAACTTTGTACTTTGCTATGAAGTTCCACCAGGAATGAGTTTTCATACAAAAACTGTCTATTTCAACTTAATTCGTCCATCCAAAACGAACTTTGTACTTTGCTATGAAGTTCCACCAGGAATGAGTTTTCATGCAAAAACTGTCTATTTCAACTAAATTGATCCATCCAAAACGAACTTTGTACTTTGCTATGAAGTTCCACCAGGAATGAGTTTTCATGCAAAAACTGTCTATTTCAACTAAATTGATCCATCCAAAACGAACTTTGTACTTTGCTATGAAGTTCCACCTGGAATGAGTTTTTATGCAAAAACTGTCTATTTCAACTAACTTTGTCCATCCAAAACGAACTTTGTACTTTGCTATGAAGTTCCACCAGGAATGAGTTTTCATGCAAAAACTGTCTATTTCAACTAAATTGATCCATCCAAAACGAACTTTGTACTTTGCTATGAAGTTCCACCAGGAATGAGTTTTCATGCAAAAACTGTCTATTTCAACTAAATTGATCCATCCAAAACGAACTTTGTACTTTGCTATGAAGTTCCACCAGGAATGAGTTTTCATGCAAAAACTGTCTATTTCAACTAAATTGATCCATCCAAAACGAACTTTGTACTTTGCTATGAAGTTCCACCAGGAATGAGTTTTCATGCAAAAACTGTCTATTTCAACTAAATTGATCCATCCAAAACGAACTTTGTACTTTGCTATGAAGTTCCACCAGGAATGAGTTTTCATGCAAAAACTGTCTATTCCAACTAAATTGATCCATCCAAAACGAACTTTGTACTTTGCTATGAAGTTCCACCAGGAATGAGTTTTTATGCAAAAACTGTCTATTTCAACTAAATTGATCCATCCAAAACGAGCTTTGTACTTTGCTATGAAGTTCCACCAGGAATGAGTTTTCATGCAAAAACTGTCTATTTCAACTAACTTTGTCCATCTAAAACGAACTTTGTACTTTGCTATGAAGTTCTACCAGGAATGAGTTTTCATGCAAAAACTGTCTATTTCAACTTAATTCGTCCATCTGATTCGAACTTTGTACTTTGCTATGAAGTTCCACCAGGAATGAGTTTTCATACAAAAACTGTCTATTTCAACTTAATTCGTCCATCCAAAACGAACTTTGTACTTTGCTATGAAGTTCCACCAGGAATGAGTTTTTATGCAAAAACTGTCTATTTCAACTAAATTGATCCATCCAAAACGAGCTTTGTACTTTGCTATGAAGTTCCACCAGGAATGAGTTTTCATGCAAAAACTGTATATTTCAACTAACTTTGTCCATCCAAAACGAACTTTGTACTTTGCTATGAAGTTCCACCAGGAATGAGTTTTCATGCAAAAACTGTCTATTTCAACTTAATTCGTCCATCTGATTCGAACTTTGTACTTTGCTATGAAGTTCCACCAGGAATGAGTTTTCATACAAAAACTGTCTATTTCAACTTAATTCGTCCATCCAAAACGAACTTTGTACTTTGCTATGAAGTTCCACCAGGAATGAGTTTTCATGCAAAAACTGTCTATTTCAACTAAATTGATCCATCCAAAACGAGCTTTGTACTTTGCTATGAAGTTCCACCAGGAATGAGTTTTCATGCAAAAACTGTCTATTTCAACTAACTTTGTCCATCCAAAACGAACTTTGTACTTTGCTATGAAGTTCCACCAGGAATGAGTTTTCATGCAAAAACTGTCTATTTCAACTTAATTCGTCCATCCAAAACGAACTTTGTACTTTGCTATGAAGTTCCACCAGGAATGAGTTTTCATGCAAAAACTGTCTATTTCAACTAACTTTGTCCATCCAAAACGAACTTTGTACTTTGCTATGAAGTTCCACCAGGAATGAGTTTTTATGCAAAAACTGTCTATTTTAACTAAATTGATCCATCCAAAACGAACTTTGTACTTTGCTATGAAGTTCCACCAGGAATGAGTTTTCATACAAAAACTGTCTATTTCAACTTAATTCGTCCATCCAAAACAAACTTTGTACTTTGCTATGAAGTTCCACCAGGAATGAGTTTTCATGCAAAAACTGTCTATTTCAACTTAATTCGTCCATCTGATTCGAACTTTGTACTTTGCTATGAAGTTCCACCAGGAATGAGTTTTCATACAAAAACTGTCTATTTCAACTTAATTCGTCCATCCAAAACGAACTTTGTACTTTGCTATGAAGTTCCACCAGGAATGAGTTTTCATGCAAAAACTGTCTATTTCAACTAACTTTGTCCATCTGATTCGAACTTTGTACTTTGCTATGAAGTTCCACCAGGAATGAGTTTTCATGCAAAAACTGTCTATTTCAACTAAATTGATCCATCCAAAACGAACTTTTTACTTTGCTATGAAGTTCCACCAGGAATGAGTTTTCATGCAAAAACTGTCTATTTCAACTAACTTTGTCCATCCAAAACGAACTTTGTACTTTGCTATGAAGTTCCACCAGGAATGAGTTTTCATACAAAAACTGTCTATTTCAACTTAATTCGTCCATCCAAAACAAACTTTGTACTTTGCTATGAAGTTCCACCAGGAATGAGTTTTTATGCAAAAACTGTCTATTTCAACTAACTTTGTCCATCCAAAACGAACTTTGTACTTTGCTATGAAGTTCCACCAGGAATGAGTTTTCATGCAAAAACTGTCTATTTCAACTAACTTTGTCCATCCAAAACGAACTTTGTACTTTGCTATGAAGTTCCACCAGGAATGAGTTTTCATACAAAAACTGTCTATTTCAACTTAATTCGTCCATCCAAAACAAACTTTGTACTTTGCTATGAAGTTCCACCAGGAATGAGTTTTCATGCAAAAACTGTCTATTTCAACTAAATTGATCCATCCAAAACGAACTTTGTACTTTGCTATGAAGTTCTACCAGGAATGAGTTTTCATGCAAAAACTGTCTATTTCAACTTAATTCGTCCATCTGATTCGAACTTTGTACTTTGCTATGAAGTTCCACCAGGAATGAGTTTTCATACAAAAACTTTCTATTTCAACTTAATTCGTCCATCCAAAACGAACTTTGTACTTTGCTATGAAGTTCCACCAGGAATGAGTTTTCATGCAAAAACTGTCTATTTCAACTAAATTGATCCATCCAAAACGAACTTTGTACTTTGCTATGAAGTTCCACCAGGAATGAGTTTTCATGCAAAAACTGTCTATTTCAACTAAATTGATCCATCCAAAACGAACTTTGTACTTTGCTATGAAGTTCCACCAGGAATGAGTTTTCATGCAAAAACTGTCTATTTCAACTAAATTGATCCATCCAAAACGAACTTTGTACTTTGCTATGAAGTTCCACCAGGAATGAGTTTTTATGCAAAAACTGTCTATTTCAACTAACTTTGTCCATCCAAAACGAACTTTGTACTTTGCTATGAAGTTCCACCAGGAATGAGTTTTCATGCAAAAACTGTCTATTTCAACTAAATTGATCCATCCAAAACGAGCTTTGTACTTTGCTATGAAGTTCCACCAGGAATGAGTTTTCATGCAAAAACTGTATATTTCAACTAACTTTGTCCATCCAAAACGAACTTTGTACTTTGCTATGAAGTTCCACCAGGAATGAGTTTTCATGCAAAAACTGTCTATTTCAACTTAATTCGTCCATCTGATTCGAACTTTGTACTTTGCTATGAAGTTCCACCAGGAATGAGTTTTCATACAAAAACTGTCTATTTCAACTTAATTCGTCCATCCAAAACGAACTTTGTACTTTGCTATGAAGTTCCACCAGGAATGAGTTTTCATGCAAAAACTGTCTATTTCAACTAACTTTGTCCATCCAAAACGAACTTTGTACTTTGCTATGAAGTTCCACCAGGAATGAGTTTTCATGCAAAAACTGTCTATTTCAACTAAATTGATCCATCCAAAACGAGCTTTGTACTTTGCTATGAAGTTCCACCAGGAATGAGTTTTCATGCAAAAACTGTCTATTTCAACTAACTTTGTCCATCCAAAACGAACTTTGTACTTTGCTATGAAGTTCCACCAGGAATGAGTTTTCATGCAAAAACTGTCTATTTCAACTTATTCGTCCATCCAAAACGAACTTTGTACTTTGCTATGAAGTTCCACCAGGAATGAGTTTTCATGCAAAAACTGTCTATTTCAACTAAATTGATCCATCCAAAACGAACTTTGTACTTTGCTATGAAGTTCCACCAGGAATGAGTTTTTATGCAAAAACTGTCTATTTCAACTAACTTTGTCCATCCAAAACGAACTTTGTACTTTGCTATGAAGTTCCACCAGGAATGAGTTTTCATGCAAAAACTGTCTATTTCAACTAACTTTGTCCATCCAAAACGAACTTTGTACTTTGCTATGAAGTTCCACCAGGAATGAATTTTCATGCAAAAACTGTCTATTTCAACTAAATTGATCCATCCAAAACGAACTTTGTACTTTGCTATGAAGTTCCACCAGGAATGAGTTTTCATGCAAAAACTGTCTATTTCAACTAAATTGATCCATCCAAAACGAACTTTGTACTTTGCTATGAAGTTCCACCAGGAATGAGTTTTCATGCAAAAACTGTCTATTTCAACTAAATTGATCCATCCAAAACGAACTTTGTACTTTGCTATGAAGTTCCACCAGGAATGAGTTTTCATGCAAAAACTGTCTATTTCAACTAAATTGATCCATCCAAAACGAACTTTGTACTTTGCTATGAAGTTCCACCAGGAATGAGTTTTCATGCAAAAACTGTCTATTTCAACTAACTTTGTCCATCCAAAACGAACTTTGTACTTTGCTATGAAGTTCCACCAGGAATGAATTTTCATGCAAAAACTGTCTATTTCAACTAAATTGATCCATCCAAAACGAACTTTGTACTTTGCTATGAAGTTCCACCAGGAATGAGTTTTCATGCAAAAACTGTCTATTTCAACTAAATTGATCCATCCAAAACGAACTTTGTACTTTGCTATGAAGTTCCACCAGGAATGAGTTTTCATGCAAAAACTGTCTATTTCAACTAACTTTGTCCATCTAAAACGAACTTTGTACTTTGCTATGAAGTTCTACCAGGAATGAGTTTTCATGCAAAAACTGTCTATTTCAACTTAATTCGTCCATCTGATTCGAACTTTGTACATTGCTATGAAGTTCCACCAGGAATGAGTTTTCATACAAAAACTGTCTATTTCAACTCAATTCGTCCATCCAAAACGAACTTTGTACTTTGCTATGAAGTTCCACCAGGAATGAGTTTTTATGCAAAAACTGTCTATTTCAACTAAATTGATCCATCCAAAACGAGCTTTGTACTTTGCTATGAAGTTCCACCAGGAATGAGTTTTCATGCAAAAACTGTATATTTCAACTAACTTTGTCCATCCAAAACGAACTTTGTACTTTGCTATGAAGTTCCACCAGGAATGAGTTTTCATGCAAAAACTGTCTATTTCAACTTAATTCGTCCATCTGATTCGAACTTTGTACTTTGCTATGAAGTTCCACCAGGAATGAGTTTTCATACAAAAACTGTCTATTTCAACTTAATTCGTCCATCCAAAACGAACTTTGTACTTTGCTATGAAGTTCCACCAGGAATGAGTTTTCATGCAAAAACTGTCTATTTCAACTAAATTGATCCATCCAAAACGAGCTTTGTACTTTGCTATGAAGTTCCACCAGGAATGAGTTTTCATGCAAAAACTGTCTATTTCAACTAACTTTGTCCATCCAAAACGAACTTTGTACTTTGCTATGAAGTTCCACCAGGAATGAGTTTTCATGCAAAAACTGTCTATTTCAACTTAATTCGTCCATCCAAAACGAACTTTGTACTTTGCTATGAAGTTCCACCAGGAATGAGTTTTCATGCAAAAACTGTCTATTTCAACTAACTTTGTCCATCCAAAACGAACTTTGTACTTTGCTATGAAGTTCCACCAGGAATGAGTTTTTATGCAAAAACTGTCTATTTTAACTAAATTGATCCATCCAAAACGAACTTTGTACTTTGCTATGAAGTTCCACCAGGAATGAGTTTTCATACAAAAACTGTCTATTTCAACTTAATTCGTCCATCCAAAACAAACTTTGTACTTTGCTATGAAGTTCCACCAGGAATGAGTTTTCATGCAAAAACTGTCTATTTCAACTTAATTCGTCCATCTGATTCGAACTTTGTACTTTGCTATGAAGTTCCACCAGGAATGAGTTTTCATACAAAAACTGTCTATTTCAACTTAATTCGTCCATCCAAAACGAACTTTGTACTTTGCTATGAAGTTCCACCAGGAATGAGTTTTCATGCAAAAACTGTCTATTTCAACTAACTTTGTCCATCTGATTCGAACTTTGTACTTTGCTATGAAGTTCCACCAGGAATGAGTTTTCATGCAAAAACTGTCTATTTCAACTAAATTGATCCATCTAAAACGAACTTTTTACTTTGCTATGAAGTTCCACCAGGAATGAGTTTTCATGCAAAAACTGTCTATTTCAACTAACTTTGTCCATCCAAAACGAACTTTGTACTTTGCTATGAAGTTCCACCAGGAATGAGTTTTTATGCAAAAACTGTCTATTTCAACTAACTTTGTCCATCCAAAACGAACTTTGTACTTTGCTATGAAGTTCCACCAGGAATGAGTTTTCATGCAAAAACTGTCTATTTCAACTAAATTGATCCATCCAAAACGAACTTTGTACTTTGCTATGAAGTTCCACCAGGAATGAGTTTTCATGCAAAAACTGTCTATTTCAACTAAATTGATCCATCCAAAACGAACTTTGTACTTTGCTATGAAGTTCCACCAGGAATGAGTTTTTATGCAAAAACTGTCTTTTTCAACTAACTTTGTCCATCCAAAACAAACTTTGTACTTTGCTATGAAGTTCCACCAGGAATGAGTTTTTATGCAAAAACTGTCTATTTCAACTAACTTTGTCCATCCAAAACGAACTTTGTACTTTGCTATGAAGTTCCACCAGGAATGAGTTTTCATGCAAAAACTGTCTATTTCAACTAAATTGATCCATCCAAAACGAACTTTGTACTTTGCTATGAAGTTCCACCAGGAATGAGTTTTTATGCAAAAACTGTCTATTTCAACTAACTTTGTCCATCCAAAACGAACTTTGTACTTTGCTATGAAGTTCCACCAGGAATGAGTTTTCATGCAAAAACTGTCTATTTCAACTAACTTTGTCCATCCAAAACGAACTTTGTACTTTGCTATGAAGTTCCACCAGGAATGAATTTTCATGCAAAAACTGTCTATTTCAACTAAATTGATCCATCCAAAACGAACTTTGTACTTTGCTATGAAGTTCCACCAGGAATGAGTTTTCATACAAAAACTGTCTATTTCAACTAAATTGATCCATCCAAAACGAACTTTGTACTTTGCTATGAAGTTCCACCAGGAATGAGTTTTCATGCAAAAACTGTCTATTTCAACTAAATTGATCCATCCAAAACGAACTTTGTACTTTGCTATGAAGTTCCACCAGGAATGAGTTTTCATGCAAAAACTGTCTATTTCAACTAAATTGATCCATCCAAAACGAACTTTGTACTTTGCTATGAAGTTCCACCAGGAATGAGTTTTCATGCAAAAACTGTCTATTTCAACTAACTTTGTCCATCCAAAACGAACTTTGTACTTTGCTATGAAGTTCCACCAGGAATGAATTTTCATGCAAAAACTGTCTATTTCAACTAAATTGATCCATCCAAAACGAACTTTGTACTTTGCTATGAAGTTCCACCAGGAATGAGTTTTCATGCAAAAACTGTCTATTTCAACTAAATTGATCCATCCAAAACGAACTTTGTACTTTGCTATGAAGTTCCACCAGGAATGAGTTTTCATGCAAAAACTGTCTATTTCAACTAACTTTGTCCATCTAAAACGAACTTTGTACTTTGCTATGAAGTTCTACCAGGAATGAGTTTTCATGCAAAAACTGTCTATTTCAACTTAATTCGTCCATCTGATTCGAACTTTGTACTTTGCTATGAAGTTCCACCAGGAATGAGTTTTCATACAAAAACTGTCTATTTCAACTTAATTCGTCCATCCAAAACGAACTTTGTACTTTGCTATGAAGTTCCACCAGGAATGAGTTTTCATGCAAAAACTGTCTATTTCAACTAAATTGATCCATCCAAAACGAACTTTGTACTTTGCTATGAAGTTCCACCAGGAATGAGTTTTCATGCAAAAACTGTCTATTTCAACTAAATTGATCCATCCAAAACGAACTTTGTACTTTGCTATGAAGTTCCACCTGGAATGAGTTTTTATGCAAAAACTGTCTATTTCAACTAACTTTGTCCATCCAAAACGAACTTTGTACTTTGCTATGAAGTTCCACCAGGAATGAGTTTTCATGCAAAAACTGTCTATTTCAACTAAATTGATCCATCCAAAACGAACTTTGTACTTTGCTATGAAGTTCCACCAGGAATGAGTTTTCATACAAAAACTGTCTATTTCAACTTAATTCGTCCATCCAAAACGAACTTTGTACTTTGCTATGAAGTTCCACCAGGAATGAGTTTTCATGCAAAAACTGTCTATTTCAACTTAATTCGTCCATCTGATTCGAACTTTGTACTTTGCTATGAAGTTCCACCAGGAATGAGTTTTCATGCAAAAACTGTCTATTTCAACTAAATTGATCCATCCAAAACGAACTTTGTACTTTGCTATGAAGTTCCACCAGGAATGAGTTTTCATGCAAAAACTGTCTGTTGCGAGCAACGGTTCATTTGAACCAACAGCAGCCCGTTCAGTAGGTTTACGCTAGGTGGCGCTCGCGTAGCAGGATCGTGCGCTCTTCTCACGTATTCCCGTTCTGGGAAAACGGGAGAGAATGCCGATAAAAGCAGCGCGCAGGGACAGCTAGGGTCTTTTTCGATACCAGCTTAGGCAAAAGATAGAAGTTTTTTTAACCCGCCCTATTCCCTCTCTTAAACTAACACGAGAGATACACTCTCCTTTAGAATAAAAGTGTTAAAAGAAGCTATTAGTGTCGCCTTTGCGGTAGAAAAGCGGTCGCTGGACGCGACCTTTGTTGCTGGACGCAACACTGTCTATTTCAACTTAATTCGTCCATCTGATTCGAACTTTGTACTTTGCTATGAAGTTCCACCAGGAATGAGTTTTCATGCAAAAACTGTCTATTTCAACTAAATTGATCCATCCAAAACGAACTTTGTACTTTGCTATGAAGTTCCACCAGGAATGAGTTTTCATGCAAAAACTGTCTATTTCAACTAACTTTGTCCATCCAAAACGAACTTTGTACTTTGCTATGAAGTTCCACCAGGAATGAGTTTTCATGCAAAAACTGTCTATTTCAACTAACTTTGTCCATCCGATACGAACTTTGTACTTTGCTATGTAGTTCTACCAGGAATGAGTTTTCATGCAAAAACTGTCTATTTCAACTAACTTTGTCCATCTAAAACGAACTTTGTACTTTGCTATGAAGTTCCACCAGGAATGAGTTTTCATGCAAAAACTGTCTATTTCAACTAAATTGATCCATCCAAAACGAACTTTGTTCTTTGCTATGAAGTTCCACCAGGAATGAGTTTTCATGCAAAAACTGTCTATTTCAACTTAATTCGTCCATCCGATACGAACTTTGTACTTTGCTATGAAGTTCCACCAGGAATGAGTTTTCATGCAAGAACTGTCTATTTCAACTAACTTTGTCCATCCAAAACGAACTTTGTACTTTGCTATGAAGTTCCACCAGGAATGAGTTTTCATGCAAAAACTGTCTATTTCAACTAACTTTGTCCATCCAAAACGAACTTTGTACTTTGCTATGAAGTTCCACCAGGAATGAGTTTTCATGCAAAAACTGTCTATTTCAACTAACTTTGTCCATCCAAAACGAACTTTGTACTTTGCTATGAAGTTCCACCAGGAATGAGTTTTCATGCAAAAACTGTCTATTTCAACTAACTTTGTCCATCCAAAACGAACTTTGTACTTTGCTATGAAGTTCCACCAGGAATGAGTTTTCATGCAAAAACTGTCTATTTCAACTAAATTGATCCATCCAAAACGAACTTTGTTCTTTGCTATGAAGTTCCACCAGGAATGAGTTTTCATGCAAAAACTGTCTATTTCAACTAAATTGATCCATCCAAAACGAACTTTGTTCTTTGCTATGAAGTTCCACCAGGAATGAGTTTTCATGCAAAAACTGTCTATTTCAACTAACTTTGTCCATCCAAAACGAACTTTGTACTTTGCTATGAAGTTCCACCAGGAATGAGTTTTCATGCAAAAACTGTCTATTTCAACTAAATTGATCCATCCAAAACGAACTTTGTTCTTTGCTATGAAGTTCCACCAGGAATGAGTTTTCATGCAAAAACTGTCTATTTCAACTAAATTGATCCATCCAAAACGAACTTTGTTCTTTGCTATGAAGTTCCACCAGGAATGAGTTTTCATGCAAAAACTGTCTATTTCAACTTAATTCGTCCATCCGATACGAACTTTGTACTTTGCTATGAAGTTCTACCAGGAATGAGTTTTCATGCAAGAACTGTCTATTTCAACTAACTTTGTCCATCCAAAACGAACTTTGTACTTTGCTATGAAGTTCCACCAGGAATGAGTTTTCATGCAAAAACTGTCTATTTCAACTAACTTTGTCCATCCAAAACGAACTTTGTACTTTGCTATGAAGTTCCACCAGGAATGAGTTTTCATGCAAAAACTGTCTATTTCAACTAACTTTGTCCATCCAAAACGAACTTTGTACTTTGCTATGAAGTTCCACCAGGAATGAGTTTTCATGCAAAAACTGTCTATTTTAACTAAATTGATCCATCCAAAACGAACTTTGTACTTTGCTATGAAGTTCCACCAGGAATGAGTTTTCATGCAAGAACTGTCTATTTCAACTAAATTGGTGCATCCGATACGAACTTTGTACTTTGCTATGAAGTTCCACCAGGAATGAGTTTTCATGCAAGAACTGTCTATTTCAACTAAATTGGTGCATCCGATACGAACTTTGTTCTTTGCTATGAAGTTCCACCAGGAATGAGTTTTCATGCAAAAACTGTCTATTTCAACTAAATTGATCCATCCAAAACGAACTTTGTACTTTGCTATGAAGTTCTACCAGGAATGAGTTTTCATGCAAAAACTGTCTATTTCAACTAAATTGATCCATCCAAAACGAACTTTGTACTTTGCTATGAAGTTCTACCAGGAATGAGTTTTCATGCAAAAACTGTCTATTTCAACTAACTTTGTCCTTCCAAAACGAACTTTGTACTTTGCTATGAAGTTCCACCAGGAATGAGTTTTCATGCAAAAACTGTCTATTTCAACTAAATTGATCCATCCAAAACGAACTTTGTACTTTGCTATGAAGTTCTACCAGGAATGAGTTTTCATGCAAAAACTGTCTATTTCAACTAACTTTGTCCTTCCAAAACGAACTTTGTACTTTGCTATGAAGTTCCACCAGGAATGAGTTTTCATGCAAAAACTGTCTATTTCAACTAAATTGATCCATCCAAAACGAACTTTGTACTTTGCTATGAAGTTCCACCAGGAATGAGTTTTCATGCAAGAACTGTCTATTTCAACTAACTTTGTCCATCCAAAACGAACTTTGTACTTTGCTATGAAGTTCCACCAGGAATGAGTTTTTATGCAAAAACTGTCTATTTCAACTTAATTCGTCCATCCGATACGAACTTTGTACTTTGCTATGAAGTTCTACCAGGAATGAGTTTTCATGCAAGAACTGTCTATTTCAACTAACTTTGTCCATCCAAAACGAACTTTGTACTTTGCTATGAAGTTCCACCAGGAATGAGTTTTCATGCAAAAACTGTCTATTTCAACTTAATTCGTCCATCCGATACGAACTTTGTTCTTTGCTATGAAGTTCCACCAGGAATGAGTTTTCATGCAAAAACTGTCTATTTCAACTAAATTGATCCATCCAAAACGAACTTTGTACTTTGCTATGAAGTTCTACCAGGAATGAGTTTTCATGCAAAAACTGTCTATTTCAACTAAATTGATCCATCCAAAACGAACTTTGTACTTTGCTATGAAGTTCCACCAGGAATGAGTTTTCATGCAAAAACTGTCTATTTCAACTAAATTGATCCATCCAAAACGAACTTTGTACTTTGCTATGAAGTTCCACCAGGAATGAGTTTTCATGCAAAAACTGTCTATTTCAACTAAATTGATCCATCCAAAACGAACTTTGTACTTTGCTATGAAGTTCCACCTGGAATGAGTTTTTATGCAAAAACTGTCTATTTCAACTAACTTTGTCCATCCAAAACGAACTTTGTACTTTGCTATGAAGTTCCACCAGGAATGAGTTTTCATGCAAAAACTGTCTATTTCAACTAAATTGATCCATCCAAAACGAACTTTGTACTTTGCTATGAAGTTCCACCAGGAATGAGTTTTCATACAAAAACTGTCTATTTCAACTTAATTCGTCCATCCAAAACGAACTTTGTACTTTGCTATGAAGTTCCACCAGGAATGAGTTTTCATGCAAAAACTGTCTATTTCAACTTAATTCGTCCATCTGATTCGAACTTTGTACTTTGCTATGAAGTTCCACCAGGAATGAGTTTTCATGCAAAAACTGTCTATTTCAACTAAATTGATCCATCCAAAACGAACTTTGTACTTTGCTATGAAGTTCCACCAGGAATGAGTTTTCATGCAAAAACTGTCTGTTGCGAGCAACGGTTCATTTGAACCAACAGCAGCCCGTTCAGTAGGTTTACGCTAGGTGGCGCTCGCGTAGCAGGATCGTGCGCTCTTCTCACGTATTCCCGTTCTGGGAAAACGGGAGAGAATGCCGATAAAAGCAGCGCGCAGGGACAGCTAGGGTCTTTTTCGATACCAGCTTAGGCAAAAGATAGAAGTTTTTTTAACCCGCCCTATTCCCTCTCTTAAACTAACACGAGAGATACACTCTCCTTTAGAATAAAAGTGTTAAAAGAAGCTATTAGTGTCGCCTTTGCGGTAGAAAAGCGGTCGCTGGACGCGACCTTTGTTGCTGGACGCAACACTGTCTATTTCAACTTAATTCGTCCATCTGATTCGAACTTTGTACTTTGCTATGAAGTTCCACCAGGAATGAGTTTTCATGCAAAAACTGTCTATTTCAACTAAATTGATCCATCCAAAACGAACTTTGTACTTTGCTATGAAGTTCCACCAGGAATGAGTTTTCATGCAAAAACTGTCTATTTCAACTAACTTTGTCCATCCAAAACGAACTTTGTACTTTGCTATGAAGTTCCACCAGGAATGAGTTTTCATGCAAAAACTGTCTATTTCAACTAACTTTGTCCATCCGATACGAACTTTGTACTTTGCTATGTAGTTCTACCAGGAATGAGTTTTCATGCAAAAACTGTCTATTTCAACTAACTTTGTCCATCTAAAACGAACTTTGTACTTTGCTATGAAGTTCCACCAGGAATGAGTTTTCATGCAAAAACTGTCTATTTCAACTAAATTGATCCATCCAAAACGAACTTTGTTCTTTGCTATGAAGTTCCACCAGGAATGAGTTTTCATGCAAAAACTGTCTATTTCAACTTAATTCGTCCATCCGATACGAACTTTGTACTTTGCTATGAAGTTCCACCAGGAATGAGTTTTCATGCAAGAACTGTCTATTTCAACTAACTTTGTCCATCCAAAACGAACTTTGTACTTTGCTATGAAGTTCCACCAGGAATGAGTTTTCATGCAAAAACTGTCTATTTCAACTAACTTTGTCCATCCAAAACGAACTTTGTACATTGCTATGAAGTTCCACCAGGAATGAGTTTTCATGCAAAAACTGTCTATTTCAACTAACTTTGTCCATCCAAAACGAACTTTGTACTTTGCTATGAAGTTCCACCAGGAATGAGTTTTCATGCAAAAACTGTCTATTTCAACTAACTTTGTCCATCCAAAACGAACTTTGTACTTTGCTATGAAGTTCCACCAGGAATGAGTTTTCATGCAAAAACTGTCTATTTCAACTAAATTGATCCATCCAAAACGAACTTTGTTCTTTGCTATGAAGTTCCACCAGGAATGAGTTTTCATGCAAAAACTGTCTATTTCAACTAAATTGATCCATCCAAAACGAACTTTGTTCTTTGCTATGAAGTTCCACCAGGAATGAGTTTTCATGCAAAAACTGTCTATTTCAACTAACTTTGTCCATCCAAAACGAACTTTGTACTTTGCTATGAAGTTCCACCAGGAATGAGTTTTCATGCAAAAACTGTCTATTTCAACTAAATTGATCCATCCAAAACGAACTTTGTTCTTTGCTATGAAGTTCCACCAGGAATGAGTTTTCATGCAAAAACTGTCTATTTCAACTAAATTGATCCATCCAAAACGAACTTTGTTCTTTGCTATGAAGTTCCACCAGGAATGAGTTTTCATGCAAAAACTGTCTATTTCAACTTAATTCGTCCATCCGATACGAACTTTGTACTTTGCTATGAAGTTCTACCAGGAATGAGTTTTCATGCAAGAACTGTCTATTTCAACTAACTTTGTCCATCCAAAACGAACTTTGTACTTTGCTATGAAGTTCCACCAGGAATGAGTTTTCATGCAAAAACTGTCTATTTCAACTAACTTTGTCCATCCAAAACGAACTTTGTACTTTGCTATGAAGTTCCACCAGGAATGAGTTTTCATGCAAAAACTGTCTATTTCAACTAACTTTGTCCATCCAAAACGAACTTTGTACTTTGCTATGAAGTTCCACCAGGAATGAGTTTTCATGCAAAAACTGTCTATTTTAACTAAATTGATCCATCCAAAACGAACTTTGTACTTTGCTATGAAGTTCCACCAGGAATGAGTTTTCATGCAAGAACTGTCTATTTCAACTAAATTGGTGCATCCGATACGAACTTTGTACTTTGCTATGAAGTTCCACCAGGAATGAGTTTTCATGCAAGAACTGTCTATTTCAACTAACTTTGTCCATCCAAAACGAACTTTGTACTTTGCTATGAAGTTCCACCAGGAATGAGTTTTCATGCAAAAACTGTCTATTTCAACTAACTTTGTCCATCCAAAACGAACTTTGTACTTTGCTATGAAGTTCCACCAGGAATGAGTTTTCATGCAAAAACTGTCTATTTCAACTAACTTTGTCCATCCAAAACGAACTTTGTACTTTGCTATGAAGTTCCACCAGGAATGAGTTTTTATGCAAAAACTGTCTATTTCAACTAACTTTGTCCATCCAAAACGAACTTTGTACTTTGCTATGAAGTTCCACCAGGAATGAGTTTTCATGCAAAAACTGTCTATTTCAACTAACTTTGTCCATCCAAAACGAACTTTGTACTTTGCTATGAAGTTCCACCAGGAATGAGTTTTCATGCAAAAACTGTCTATTTCAACTAAATTGATCCATCCAAAACGAACTTTGTACTTTGCTATGAAGTTCCACCAGGAATGAGTTTTCATGCAAAAACTGTCTATTTGAACTAAATTGATCCATCCAAAACGAACTTTGTACTTTGCTATTAAGTTCCACCAGGAATGAGTTTTCATGCAAAAACTGTCTATTTCAACTAACTTTGTCCATCTAAAACGAACTTTGTACTTTGCTATGAAGTTCTACCAGGAATGAGTTTTCATGCAAAAACTGTCTATTTCAACTTAATTCGTCCATCTGATTCGAACTTTGTACTTTGCTATGAAGTTCCACCAGGAATGAGTTTTCATGCAAAAACTGTCTATTTCAACTAACTTTGTCCATCCAAAGCGAACTTTGTACTTTGCTATGAAGTTCCACCAGGAATGAGTTTTCATGCAAAAACTGTCTATTTCAACTTAATTCGTCCATCCAAAACGAACTTTGTACTTTGCTATGAAGTTCCACCAGGAATGAGTTTTCATGCAAAAACTGTCTATTTCAACTAAATTGATCCATCCAAAACGAACTTTGTACTTTGCTATGAAGTTCCACCAGGAATGAGTTTTCATGCAAAAACTGTCTATTTCAACTAACTTTGTCCATCCAAAACGAACTTTGTACTTTGCTATGAAGTTCCACCAGGAATGAGTTTTCATACAAAAACTGTCTATTTCAACTTAATTCGTCCATCCAAAACGAACTTTGTACTTTGCTATGAAGTTCCACCAGGAATGAGTTTACATGCAAAAACTGTCTATTTCAACTAAATTGATCCATCCAAAACGAACTTTGTACTTTGCTATGAAGTTCCACCAGGAATGAGTTTTCATGCAAAAACTGTCTATTTCAACTAACTTTGTCCATCCAAAACGAACTTTGTACTTTGCTATGAAGTTCCACCAGGAATGAGTTTTCATGCAAAAACTGTCTATTTCAACTAACTTTGTCCATCCAAAACGAACTTTGTACTTTGCTATGAAGTTCCACCAGGAATGAGTTTTCATGCAAAAACTGTCTATTTCAACTAAATTGATCCATCCAAAACGAACTTTGTACTTTGCTATGAAGTTCCACCAGGAATGAGTTTTCATGCAAAAACTGTCTATTTCAACTAACTTTGTCCATCCAAAACGAACTTTGTACTTTGCTATGAAGTTCCACCAGGAATGAGTTTTCATGCAAAAACTGTCTATTTCAACTTAATTCGTCCATCCAAAACAAACTTTGTACTTTGCTATGAAGTTCCACCAGGAATGAGTTTTCATGCAAAAACTGTCTATTTCAACTTAATTCGTCCATCTGATTCGAA
Source organism: Anopheles moucheti (assembly GCF_943734755.1). Lineage (NCBI taxonomy): Eukaryota > Metazoa > Arthropoda > Insecta > Diptera > Culicidae > Anopheles > Anopheles moucheti. Next base: position 35,763 of record NW_026453693.1, read on the forward strand.
CTTTGTACTTTGCTATGAAGTTCCACCAGGAATGAGTTTTCATACAAAAACTGTCTATTTCAACTTAATTCGTCCATCCAAAACGAACTTTGTACTTTGCTATGAAGTTCCACCAGGAATGAGTTTTCATGCAAAAACTGTCTATTTCAACTAACTTTGTCCATCCAAAACGAACTTTGTACTTTGCTATGAAGTTCCACCAGGAATGAGTTTTCATGCAAAAACTGTCTATTTCAACTAACTTTGTCCATCCAAAACGAACTTTGTACTTTGCTATGAAGTTCCACCAGGAATGAGTTTTCATGCAAAAACTGTCTATTTCAACTAACTTTGTCCATCCAAAACGAACTTTGTACTTTGCTATGAAGTTCCACCAGGAATGAGTTTTCATGCAAAAACTGTCTATTTCAACTAACTTTGTCTATCCAAAACGAACTTTGTACTTTGCTATGAAGTTCCACCAGGAATGAGTTTTCATGCAAAAACTGTCTATTTCAACTAACTTTGTCCATCCAAAACGAACTTTGTACTTTGCTATGAAGTTCCACCAGGAATGAGTTTTCATGCAAAAACTGTCTATTTCAACTAAATTGATCCATCCAAAACGAACTTTGTACTTTGCTATGAAGTTCCACCAGGAATGAGTTTTCATGCAAAAACTGTCTATTTCAACTAACTTTGTCCATCCAAAACGAACTTTGTACTTTGCTATGAAGTTCCACCAGGAATGAGTTTTCATGCAAAAACTGTCTATTTCAACTAAATTGATCCATCCAAAACGAACTTTGTACTTTGCTATGAAGTTCCACCAGGAATGAGTTTTCATGCAAAAACTGTCTATTTCAACTAACTTTGTCCATCCAAAACGAACTTTGTACTTTGCTATGAAGTTCCACCAGGAATGAGTTTTCATGCAAAAACTGTCTATTTCAACTAACTTTGTCCATCCAAAACGAACTTTGTACTTTGCTATGAAGTTCCACCAGGAATGAGTTTTCATACAAAAACTGTCTATTTCAACTTAATTCGTCCATCCAAAACGAACTTTGTACTTTGCTATGAAGTTCCACCAGGAATGAGTTTTCATGCAAAAACTGTCTATTTCAACTAACTTTGTCCATCCAAAACGAACTTTGTACTTTGCTATGAAGTTCCACCAGGAATGAGTTTTCATGCAAAAACTGTCTATTTCAACTAACTTTGTCCATCCAAAACGAACTTTGTACTTTGCTATGAAGTTCCACCAGGAATGAGTTTTCATGCAAAAACTGTCTATTTCAACTAACTTTGTCCATCCAAAACGAACTTTGTACTTTGCTATGAAGTTCCACCAGGAATGAGTTTTCATGCAAAAACTGTCTATTTCAACTAAATTGATCCATCCAAAACGAACTTTGTACTTTGCTATGAAGTTCCACCAGGAATGAGTTTTCATGCAAAAACTGTCTATTTCAACTAACTTTGTCCATCCAAAACGAACTTTGTACTTTGCTATGAAGTTCCACCAGGAATGAGTTTTCATGCAAAAACTGTCTATTTCAACTAAATTGATCCATCCAAAACGAACTTTGTACTTTGCTATGAAGTTCCACCAGGAATGAGTTTTCATGCAAAAACTGTCTATTTCAACTAACTTTGTCCATCCAAAACGAACTTTGTACTTTGCTATGAAGTTCCACCAGGAATGAGTTTTCATGCAAAAACTGTCTATTTCAACTAAATTGATCCATCCAAAACGAACTTTGTACTTTGCTATGAAGTTCCACCAGGAATGAGTTTTTATGCAAAAACTGTCTATTTCAACTAACTTTGTCCATCCAAAACGAACTTTGTACTTTGCTATGAAGTTCCACCAGGAATGAGTTTTCATGCAAAAACTGTCTATTTCAACTAACTTTGTCCATCCAAAACGAACTTTGTACTTTGCTATGAAGTTCCACCAGGAATGAGTTTTCATACAAAAACTGTCTATTTCAACTAAATTGATCCATCCAAAACGAACTTTGTACTTTGCTATGAAGTTCCACCAGGAATGAGTTTTTATGCAAAAACTGTCTATTTCAACTAACTTTGTCCATCCAAAACGAACTTTGTACTTTGCTATGAAGTTCCACCAGGAATGAGTTTTCATGCAAAAACTGTCTATTTCAACTAACTTTGTCCATCCAAAACGAACTTTGTACTTTGCTATGAAGTTCCACCAGGAATGAGTTTTCATGCAAAAACTGTCTATTTCAACTAACTTTGTCCATCCAAAACGAACTTTGTACTTTGCTATGAAGTTCCACCAGGAATGAGTTTTCATGCAAAAACTGTCTATTTCAACTAACTTTGTCCATCCAAAACGAACTTTGTACTTTGCTATGAAGTTCCACCAGGAATGAGTTTTCATACAAAAACTGTCTATTTCAACTAACTTTGTCCATCCAAAACGAACTTTGTACTTTGCTATGAAGTTCCACCAGGAATGAGTTTTTATGCAAAAACTGTCTATTTCAACTAACTTTGTCCATCCAAAACGAACTTTGTACTTTGCTATGAAGTTCCACCAGGAATGAGTTTTCATGCAAAAACTGTCTATTTCAACTAACTTTGTCCATCCAAAACGAACTTTGTACTTTGCTATGAAGTTCCACCAGGAATGAGTTTTCATGCAAAAACTGTCTATTTCAACTAAATTGATCCATCCAAAACGAACTTTGTACTTTGCTATGAAGTTCCACCAGGAATGAGTTTTCATGCAAAAACTGTCTATTTCAACTAACTTTGTCCATCCAAAACGAACTTTGTACTTTGCTATGAAGTTCCACCAGGAATGAGTTTTCATGCAAAAACTGTCTATTTCAACTAAATTGATCCATCCAAAACGAACTTTGTACTTTGCTATAAAGTTCCACCAGGAATGAGTTTTCATGCAAAAACTGTCTATTTCAACTAACTTTGTCCATCCAAAACGAACTTTGTACTTTGCTATGAAGTTCCACCAGGAATGAGTTTTCATGCAAAAACTGTCTATTTCAACTAACTTTGTCCATCCAAAACGAACTTTGTACTTTGCTATGAAGTTCCACCAGGAATGAGTTTTCATACAAAAACTGTCTATTTCAACTTAATTCGTCCATCCAAAACGAACTTTGTACTTTGCTATGAAGTTCCACCAGGAATGAGTTTTCATGCAAAAACTGTCTATTTCAACTAACTTTGTCCATCCAAAACGAACTTTGTACTTTGCTATGAAGTTCCACCAGGAATGAGTTTTCATGCAAAAACTGTCTATTTCAACTAACTTTGTCCATCCAAAACGAACTTTGTACTTTGCTATGAAGTTCCACCAGGAATGAGTTTTCATGCAAAAACTGTCTATTTCAACTAACTTTGTCCATCCAAAACGAACTTTGTACTTTGCTATGAAGTTCCACCAGGAATGAGTTTTCATGCAAAAACTGTCTATTTCAACTAAATTGATCCATCCAAAACGAACTTTGTACTTTGCTATGAAGTTCCACCAGGAATGAGTTTTCATGCAAAAACTGTCTATTTCAACTAACTTTGTCCATCCAAAACGAACTTTGTACTTTGCTATGAAGTTCCACCAGGAATGAGTTTTCATGCAAAAACTGTCTATTTCAACTAAATTGATCCATCCAAAACGAACTTTGTACTTTGCTATGAAGTTCCACCAGGAATGAGTTTTCATGCAAAAACTGTCTATTTCAACTAACTTTGTCCATCCAAAACGAACTTTGTACTTTGCTATGAAGTTCCACCAGGAATGAGTTTTCATGCAAAAACTGTCTATTTCAACTAACTTTGTCCATCCAAAACGAACTTTGTACTTTGCTATGAAGTTCCACCAGGAATGAGTTTTCATACAAAAACTGTCTATTTCAACTTAATTCGTCCATCCAAAACGAACTTTGTACTTTGCTATGAAGTTCCACCAGGAATGAGTTTTCATGCAAAAACTGTCTATTTCAACTAACTTTGTCCATCCAAAACGAACTTTGTACTTTGCTATGAAGTTCCACCAGGAATGAGTTTTCATGCAAAAACTGTCTATTTCAACTAAATTGATCCATCCAAAACGAACTTTGTACTTTGCTATGAAGTTCCACCAGGAATGAGTTTTCATGCAACAACTGTCTATTCCAACTAACTTTGTCCATCCAAAACGAACTTTGTACTTTGCTATGAAGTTCCACCAGGAATGAGTTTTCATGCAAAAACTGTCTATTTCAACTAACTTTGTCCATCCAAAACGAACTTTGTACTTTGCTATGAAGTTCCACCAGGAATGAGTTTTTATGCAAAAACTGTCTATTTCAACTAACTTTGTCCATCCAAAACGAACTTTGTACTTTGCTATGAAGTTCCACCAGGAATGAGTTTTTATGCAAAAACTGTCTATTTCAACTAACTTTGTCCATCCAAAACGAACTTTGTACTTTGCTATGAAGTTCCACCAGGAATGAGTTTTCATGCAAAAACTGTCTATTTCAACTAACTTTGTCCATCCAAAACGAACTTTGTACTTTGCTATGAAGTTCCACCAGGAATGAGTTTTCATGCAAAAACTGTCTATTTCAACTAAATTGATCCATCCAAAACGAACTTTGTACTTTGCTATGAAGTTCCACCAGGAATGAGTTTTCATGCAAAAACTGTCTATTTCAACTAACTTTGTCCATCTAAAACGAACTTTGTACTTTGCTATGAAGTTCTACCAGGAATGAGTTTTCATGCAAAAACTGTCTATTTCAACTTAATTCGTCCATCTGATTCGAACTTTGTACTTTGCTATGAAGTTCCACCAGGAATGAGTTTTCATGCAAAAACTGTCTATTTCAACTAACTTTGTCCATCCAAAACGAACTTTGTACTTTGCTATGAAGTTCCACCAGGAATGAGTTTTCATGCAAAAACTGTCTATTTCAACTAAATTGATCCATCCAAAACGAACTTTGTACTTTGCTATGAAGTTCCACCAGGAATGAGTTTTTATGCAAAAACTGTCTATTTCAACTAACTTTGTCCATCCAAAACGAACTTTGTACTTTGCTATGAAGTTCCACCAGGAATGAGTTTTCATGCAAAAACTGTCTATTTCAACTAAATTGATCCATCCAAAACGAACTTTGTACTTTGCTATGAAGTTCCACCAGGAATGAGTTTTCATGCAAAAACTGTCTATTTCAACTAAATTGATCCATCCAAAACGAACTTTGTACTTTGCTATGAAGTTCCACCAGGAATGAGTTTTCATGCAAAAACTGTCTATTTCAACTTAATTCGTCCATCCAAAACGAACTTTGTACTTTGCTATGAAGTTCCACCAGGAATGAGTTTTCATGCAAAAACTGTCTATTTCAACTAAATTGATCCATCCAAAACGAACTTTGTACTTTGCTATGAAGTTCCACCAGGAATGAGTTTTCATGCAAAAACTGTCTATTTCAACTAAATTGATCCATCCAAAACGAACTTTGTACTTTGCTATGAAGTTCCACCAGGAATGAGTTTTCATGCAAAAACTGTCTATTTCAACTAAATTGATCCATCCAAAACGAACTTTGTACTTTGCTATGAAGTTCCACCAGGAATGAGTTTTCATGCAAAAACTGTCTATTTCAACTAACTTTGTCCATCTAAAACGAACTTTGTACTTTGCTATGAAGTTCTACCAGGAATGAGTTTTCATGCAAAAACTGTCTATTTCAACTAACTTTGTCCATCCAAAACGAACTTTGTACTTTGCTATGAAGTTCCACCAGGAATGAGTTTTCATGCAAAAACTGTCTATTTCAACTAAATTGATCCATCCAAAACGAACTTTGTACTTTGCTATGAAGTTCCACCAGGAATGAGTTTTCATGCAAAAACTGTCTATTTCAACTTAATTGATCCATCCAAAACGAACTTTGTACTTTGCTATGAAGTTCCACCAGGAATGAGTTTTCATGCAAAAACTGTCTATTTCAACTAACTTTGTCCATCCAAAACGAACTTTGTACTTTGCTATGAAGTTCCACCAGGAATGAGTTTTCATGCAAAAACTGTCTATTTCAACTTAATTCGTCCATCCAAAACGAACTTTGTACTTTGCTATGAAGTTCCACCAGGAATGAGTTTTCATGCAAAAACTGTCTATTTCAACTTAATTCGTCCATCTGATTCGAACTTTGTACTTTGCTATGAAGTTCCACCAGGAATGAGTTTTCATACAAAAACTGTCTATTTCAACTTAATTCGTCCATCCAAAACGAACTTTGTACTTTGCTTTGAAGTTCCACCAGGAATGAGTTTTCATGCAAAAACTGTCTATTTCAACTAACTTTGTCCATCCAAAACGAACTTTGTACTTTGCTATGAAGTTCCACCAGGAATGAGTTTTCATGCAAAAACTGTCTATTTCAACTAACTTTGTCCATCTGATTCGAACTTTGTACTTTGCTATGAAGTTCCACCAGGAATGAGTTTTTATGCAAAAACTGTCTATTTCAACTAACTTTGTCCATCCAAAACGAACTTTGTACTTTGCTATGAAGTTCCACCAGGAATGAGTTTTCATGCAAAAACTGTCTATTTCAACTAAATTGATCCATCCAAAACGAACTTTGTACTTTGCTATGAAGTTCCACCAGGAATGAGTTTTCATGCAAAAACTGTCTATTTCAACTAAATTGATCCATCCAAAACGAACTTTGTACTTTGCTATGAAGTTCCACCAGGAATGAGTTTTTATGCAAAAACTGTCTATTTCAACTAACTTTGTCCATCCAAAACGAACTTTGTACTTTGCTATGAAGTTCCACCAGGAATGAGTTTTCATGCAAAAACTGTCTATTTCAACTTAATTCGTCCATCCAAAACGAACTTTGTACTTTGCTATGAAGTTCCACCAGGAATGAGTTTTTATGCAAAAACTGTCTATTTCAACTAACTTTGTCTATCCAAAACGAACTTTGTACTTTGCTATGAAGTTCCACCAGGAATGAGTTTTTATGCAAAAACTGTCTATTTCAACTAACTTTGTCCATCCAAAACGAACTTTGTACTTTGCTATGAAGTTCCACCAGGAATGAGTTTTCATGCAAAAACTGTCTATTTCAACTAAATTGATCCATCCAAAACGAACTTTGTACTTTGCTATGAAGTTCCACCAGGAATGAGTTTTTATGCAAAAACTGTCTATTTCAACTAACTTTGTCCATCCAAAACGAACTTTGTACTTTGCTATGAAGTTCCACCAGGAATGAGTTTTCATGCAAAAACTGTCTATTTCAACTAAATTGATCCATCCAAAACGAACTTTGTACTTTGCTATGAAGTTCCACCAGGAATGAGTTTTCATGCAAAAACTGTCTATTTCAACTTAATTCGTCCATCCAAAACGAACTTTGTACTTTGCTATGAAGTTCCACCAGGAATGAGTTTTTATGCAAAAACTGTCTATTTCAACTAACTTTGTCTATCCAAAACGAACTTTGTACTTTGCTATGAAGTTCCACCAGGAATGAGTTTTTATGCAAAAACTGTCTATTTCAACTAACTTTGTCCATCCAAAACGAACTTTGTACTTTGCTATGAAGTTCCACCAGGAATGAGTTTTCATGCAAAAACTGTCTATTTCAACTAAATTGATCCATCCAAAACGAACTTTGTACTTTGCTATGAAGTTCCACCAGGAATGAGTTTTCATGCAAAAACTGTCTATTTCAACTAAATTGATCCATCCAAAACGAACTTTGTACTTTGCTATGAAGTTCCACCAGGAATGAGTTTTTATGCAAAAACTGTCTATTTCAACTAACTTTGTCCATCCAAAACGAACTTTGTACTTTGCTATGAAGTTCCACCAGGAATGAGTTTTCATGCAAAAACTGTCTATTTCAACTAAATTGATCCATCCAAAACGAACTTTGTACTTTGCTATGAAGTTCCACCAGGAATGAGTTTTCATGCAAAAACTGTCTATTTCAACTTAATTGATCCATCCAAAACGAACTTTGTACTTTGCTATGAAGTTCCACCAGGAATGAGTTTTCATGCAAAAACTGTCTATTTCAACTAACTTTGTCCATCTAAAACGAACTTTGTACTTTGCTATGAAGTTCTACCAGGAATGAGTTTTCATGCAAAAACTGTCTATTTCAACTTAATTGATCCATCCAAAACGAACTTTGTACTTTGCTATGAAGTTCCACCAGGAATGAGTTTTTATGCAAAAACTGTCTATTTCAACTAACTTTGTCCATCCAAAACGAACTTTGTACTTTGCTTTGAAGTTCCACCAGGAATGAGTTTTTATGCAAAAACTGTCTATTTCAACTAACTTTGTCCATCCAAAACGAACTTTGTACTTTGCTATGAAGTTCCACCAGGAATGAGTTTTCATGCAAAAACTGTCTATTTCAACTAAATTGATCCATCCAAAACGAACTTTGTACTTTGCTATGAAGTTCCACCAGGAATGAGTTTTCATGCAAAGACTGTCTATTTCAACTTAATTGATCCATCCAAAACGAACTTTGTACTTTGCTATGAAGTTCCACCAGGAATGAGTTTTTATGCAAAAACTGTCTATTTCAACTAACTTTGTCCATCCAAAACGAACTTTGTACTTTGCTATGAAGTTCCACCAGGAATGAGTTTTTATGCAAAAACTGTCTATTTCAACTAACTTTGTCCATCCAAAACGAACTTTGTACTTTGCTATGAAGTTCCACCAGGAATGAGTTTTCATGCAAAAACTGTCTATTTCAACTAAATTGATCCATCCAAAACGAACTTTGTACTTTGCTATGAAGTTCCACCAGGAATGAGTTTTCATGCAAAAACTGTCTATTTCAACTAAATTGATCCATCCAAAACGAACTTTGTACTTTGCTATGAAGTTCCACCAGGAATGAGTTTTTATGCAAAAACTGTCTATTTCAACTAACTTTGTCCATCCAAAACGAACTTTGTACTTTGCTATGAAGTTCCACCAGGAATGAGTTTTTATGCAAAAACTGTCTATTTCAACTAACTTTGTCCATCCAAAACGAACTTTGTACTTTGCTATGAAGTTCCACCAGGAATGAGTTTTCATGCAAAAACTGTCTATTTCAACTAAATTGATCCATCCAAAACGAACTTTGTACTTTGCTATGAAGTTCCACCAGGAATGAGTTTTCATGCAAAAACTGTCTATTTCAACTAAATTGATCCATCCAAAACGAACTTTGTACTTTGCTATGAAGTTCCACCAGGAATGAGTTTTCATGCAAAAACTGTCTATTTCAACTTAATTGATCCATCCAAAACGAACTTTGTACTTTGCTATGAAGTTCCACCAGGAATGAGTTTTCATGCAAAAACTGTCTATTTCAACTAACTTTGTCCATCTGATTCGAACTTTGTACTTTGCTATGAAGTTCCACCAGGAATGAGTTTTCATACAAAAACTGTCTATTTCAACTAACTTTGTCCATCCAAAACGAACTTTGTACTTTGCTATGAAGTTCCACCAGGAATGAGTTTTCATGCAAAAACTGTCTATTTCAACTTAATTCGTCCATCCAAAACGAACTTTGTACTTTGCTATGAAGTTCCACCAGGAATGAGTTTTCATACAAAAACTGTCTATTTCAACTTAATTCGTCCATTCAAAACGAACTTTGTACTTTGCTATGAAGTTCCACCAGGAATGAGTTTTCATGCAAAAACTGTCTATTTCAACTAAATTGATCCATCCAAAACGAGCTTTGTACTTTGCTATGAAGTTCCACCAGGAATGAGTTTTCATGCAAAAACTGTCTATTTCAACTAACTTTGTCCATCCAAAACGAACTTTGTACTTTGCTATGAAGTTCCACCAGAAATGAGTTTTCATGCAAAAACTGTCTATTTCAACTTAATTCGTCCATCTGATTCGAACTTTGTACTTTGCTATGAAGTTCCACCAGGAATGAGTTTTCATACAAAAACTGTCTATTTCAACTTAATTCGTCCATCCAAAACGAACTTTGTACTTTGCTATGAAGTTCCACCAGGAATGAGTTTTCATGCAAAAACTGTCTATTTCAACTAAATTGATCCATCCAAAACGAGCTTTGTACTTTGCTATGAAGTTCCACCAGGAATGAGTTTTCATGCAAAAACTGTCTATTTCAACTAACTTTGTCCATCCAAAACGAACTTTGTACTTTGCTATGAAGTTCCACCAGGAATGAGTTTTTATGCAAAAACTGTCTATTTCAACTTAATTCGTCCATCCAAAACGAACTTTGTACTTTGCTATGAAGTTCCACCAGGAATGAGTTTTCATGCAAAAACTGTCTATTTCAACTAAATTGATCCATCCAAAACGAACTTTGTACTTTGCTATGAAGTTCCACCAGGAATGAGTTTTTATGCAAAAACTGTCTATTTCAACTAACTTTGTCCATCCAAAACGAACTTTGTACTTTGCTATGAAGTTCCACCAGGAATGAGTTTTCATACAAAAACTGTCTATTTCAACTTAATTCGTCCATCCAAAACGAACTTTGTACTTTGCTATGAAGTTCCACCAGGAATGAGTTTTCATGCAAAAACTGTCTATTTCAACTAAATTGATCCATCCAAAACGAACTTTGTACTTTGCTATGAAGTTCCACCAGGAATGAGTTTTCATGCAAAAACTGTCTATTTCAACTAACTTTGTCCATCTAAAACGAACTTTGTACTTTGCTATGAAGTTCCACCAGGAATGAGTTTTTATGCAAAAACTGTCTATTTCAACTAACTTTGTCCATCCAAAACGAACTTTGTACTTTGCTATGAAGTTCCACCAGGAATGAGTTTTCATACAAAAACTGTCTATTTCAACTTAATTCGTCCATCCAAAACAAACTTTGTACTTTGCTATGAAGTTCCACCAGGAATGAGTTTTCATGCAAAAACTGTCTATTTCAACTTAATTCGTCCATCTGATTCGAACTTTGTACTTTGCTATGAAGTTCCACCAGGAATGAGTTTTCATACAAAAACTGTCTATTTCAACTTAATTCGTCCATCCAAAACGAACTTTGTACTTTGCTATGAAGTTCCACCAGGAATGAGTTTTCATGCAAAAACTGTCTATTTCAACTAACTTTGTCCATCCAAAACGAACTTTGTACTTTGCTATGAAGTTCCACCAGGAATGAGTTTTCATGCAAAAACTGTCTATTTCAACTAAATTGATCCATCCAAAACGAACTTTTTACTTTGCTATGAAGTTCCACCATGAATGAGTTTTCATGCAAAAACTGTCTATTTCAACTAACTTTGTCCATCCAAAACGAACTTTGTACTTTGCTATGAAGTTCCACCAGGAATGAGTTTTCATGCAAAAACTGTCTATTTCAACTAACTTTGTCCATCCAAAACGAACTTTGTACTTTGCTATGAAGTTCCACCAGGAATGAGTTTTCATACAAAAACTGTCTATTTCAACTTAATTCGTCCATCCAAAACGAACTTTGTACTTTGCTATGAAGTTCCACCAGGAATGAGTTTTCATGCAAAAACTGTCTATTTCAACTAACTTTGTCCATCTAAAACGAACTTTGTACTTTGCTATGAAGTTCCACCAGGAATGAGTTTTCATGCAAAAACTGTCTATTTCAACTAACTTTGTCCATCCAAAACGAACTTTGTACTTTGCTATGAAGTTCCACCAGGAATGAGTTTTCATGCAAAAACTGTCTATTTCAACTAAATTGATCCATCCAAAACGAACTTTGTACTTTGCTATGAAGTTCCACCAGGAATGAGTTTTTATGCAAAAACTGTCTATTTCAACTAACTTTGTCCATCCAAAACGAACTTTGTACTTTGCTATGAAGTTCCACCAGGAATGAGTTTTCATGCAAAAACTGTCTATTTCAACTAAATTGATCCATCCAAAACGAACTTTGTACTTTGCTATGAAGTTCCACCAGGAATGAGTTTTCATGCAAAAACTGTCTATTTCAACTAACTTTGTCCATCCAAAACGAACTTTGTACTTTGCTATGAAGTTCCACCAGGAATGAGTTTTTATGCAAAAACTGTCTATTTCAACTAACTTTGTCCATCCCAAACGAACTTTGTACTTTGCTATGAAGTTCCACCAGGAATGAGTTTTCATGCAAAAACTGTCTATTTCAACTAACTTTGTCCATCCAAAACGAACTTTGTACTTTGCTATGAAGTTCCACCAGGAATGAGTTTTCATGCAAAAACTGTCTATTTCAACTAAATTGATCCATCCAAAACGAACTTTGTACTTTGCTATGAAGTTCCACCAGGAATGAGTTTTCATGCAAAAACTGTCTATTTCAACTAACTTTGTCCATCTAAAACGAACTTTGTACTTTGCTATGAAGTTCTACCAGGAATGAGTTTTCATGCAAAAACTGTCTATTTCAACTTAATTCGTCCATCTGATTCGAACTTTGTACTTTGCTATGAAGTTCCACCAGGAATGAGTTTTCATACAAAAACTGTCTATGTCAACTTAATTCGTCCATCCAAAACGAACTTTGTACTTTGCTATGAAGTTCCACCAGGAATGAGTTTTCATGCAAAAACTGTCTATTTCAACTAAATTGATCCATCCAAAACGAACTTTGTACTTTGCTATGAAGTTCCACCAGGAATGAGTTTTCATGCAAAAACTGTCTATTTCAACTAAATTGATCCATCCAAAACGAACTTTGTACTTTGCTATGAAGTTCCACCAGGAATGAGTTTTCATGCAAAAACTGTCTATTTCAACTTAATTCGTCCATCCAAAACGAACTTTGTACTTTGCTATGAAGTTCCACCAGGAATGAGTTTTCATGCAAAAACTGTCTATTTCAACTAAATTGATCCATCCAAAACGAACTTTGTACTTTGCTATGAAGTTCCACCAGGAATGAGTTTTCATGCAAAAACTGTCTATTTCAACTAAATTGATCCATCCAAAACGAACTTTGTACTTTGCTATGAAGTTCCACCAGGAATGAGTTTTCATGCAAAAACTGTCTATTTCAACTAAATTGATCCATCCAAAACGAACTTTGTACTTTGCTATGAAGTTCCACCAGGAATGAGTTTTCATGCAAAAACTGTCTATTTCAACTAAATTGATCCATCCAAAACGAACTTTGTACTTTGCTATGAAGTTCCACCAGGAATGAGTTTTCATGCAAAAACTGTCTATTTCAACTAAATTGATCCATCCAAAACGAACTTTGTACTTTGCTATGAAGTTCCACCAGGAATGAGTTTTCATGCAAAAACTGTCTATTTCAACTAAATTGATCCATCCAAAACGAACTTTGTACTTTGCTATGAAGTTCCACCAGGAATGAGTTTTCATGCAAAAACTGTCTATTTCAACTAAATTGATCCATCCAAAACGAACTTTGTACTTTGCTATGAAGTTCCACCAGGAATGAGTTTTTATGCAAAAACTGTCTATTTCAACTAACTTTGTCCATCCAAAACGAACTTTGTACTTTGCTATGAAGTTCCACCAGGAATGAGTTTTTATGCAAAAACTGTCTATTTCAACTAACTTTGTCCATCCAAAACGAACTTTGTACTTTGCTATGAAGTTCTACCAGGAATGAGTTTTTATGCAAAAACTGTCTATTTCAACTAACTTTGTCCATCCAAAACGAACTTTGTACTTTGCTATGAAGTTCCACCAGGAATGAGTTTTCATGCAAAAACTGTCTATTTCAACTAACTTTGTCCATCCAAAACGAACTTTGTACTTTGCTATGAAGTTCTACCAGGAATGAGTTTTCATGCAAAAACTGTCTATTTCAACTAACTTTGTCCATCCAAAACGAACTTTGTACTTTGCTATGAAGTTCCACCAGGAATGAGTTTTCATGCAAAAACTGTCTATTTCAACTAACTTTGTCCATCTAAAACGAACTTTGTACTTTGCTATGAAGTTCCACCAGGAATGAGTTTTCATGCAAAAACTGTCTATTTCAACTTAATTCGTCCATCCAAAACGAACTTTGTACTTTGCTATGAAGTTCCACCAGGAATGAGTTTTTATGCAAAAACTGTCTATTTCAACTAACTTTGTCCATCTAAAACGAACTTTGTACTTTGCTATGAAGTTCTACCAGGAATGAGTTTTCATGCAAAAACTGTCTATTTCAACTTAATTCGTCCATCCAAAACGAACTTTGTACTTTGCTATGAAGTTCCACCAGGAATGAGTTTTTATGCAAAAACTGTCTATTTCAACTAACTTTGTCCATCCAAAACGAACTTTGTACTTTGCTATGAAGTTCCACCAGGAATGAGTTTTTATGCAAAAACTGTCTATTTCAACTAACTTTGTCCATCCAAAACGAACTTTGTACTTTGCTATGAAGTTCCACCAGGAATGAGTTTTTATGCAAAAACTGTCTATTTCAACTAACTTTGTCTATCCAAAACGAACTTTGTACTTTGCTATGAAGTTCCACCAGGAATGAGTTTTTATGCAAAAACTGTCTATTTCAACTAACTTTGTCCATCCAAAACGAACTTTGTACTTTGCTATGAAGTTCCACCAGGAATGAGTTTTCATGCAAAAACTGTCTATTTCAACTAAATTGATCCATCCAAAACGAACTTTGTACTTTGCTATGAAGTTCCACCAGGAATGAGTTTTCATGCAAAAACTGTCTATTTCAACTAAATTGATCCATCCAAAACGAACTTTGTACTTTGCTATGAAGTTCCACCAGAAATGAGTTTTTATGCAAAAACTGTCTATTTCAACTAACTTTGTCCATCCAAAACGAACTTTGTACTTTGCTATGAAGTTCCACCAGGAATGAGTTTTCATGCAAAAACTGTCTATTTCAACTAACTTTGTTCATCTAAAACGAACTTTGTACTTTGCTATGAAGTTCTACCAGGAATGAGTTTTCATGCAAAAACTGTCTATTTCAACTTAATTCGTCCATCCAAAACGAACTTTGTACTTTGCTATGAAGTTCCACCAGGAATGAGTTTTCATGCAAAAACTGTCTATTTCAACTAACTTTGTCCATCTAAAACGAACTTTGTACTTTGCTATGAAGTTCTACCAGGAATGAGTTTTCATGCAAAAACTGTCTATTTCAACTTAATTCGTCCATCTAAAACGAACTTTGTACTTTGCTATGAAGTTCCACCAGGAATGAGTTTTTATGCAAAAACTGTCTATTTCAACTAACTTTGTCCATCCAAAACGAACTTTGTACTTTGCTATGAAGTTCCACCAGGAATGAGTTTTTATGCAAAAACTGTCTATTTCAACTAACTTTGTCCATCCAAAACGAACTTTGTACTTTGCTATGAAGTTCCACCAGGAATGAGTTTTCATGCAAAAACTGTCTATTTCAACTAAATTGATCCATCCAAAACGAACTTTGTACTTTGCTATGAAGTTCCACCAGGAATGAGTTTTCATGCAAAAACTGTCTATTTCAACTAAATTGATCCATCCAAAACGAACTTTGTACTTTGCTATGAAGTTCCACCAGAAATGAGTTTTTATGCAAAAACTGTCTATTTCAACTAACTTTGTCCATCCAAAACGAACTTTGTACTTTGCTATGAAGTTCCACCAGGAATGAGTTTTTATGCAAAAACTGTCTATTTCAACTAACTTTGTCCATCCAAAACGAACTTTGTACTTTGCTATGAAGTTCCACCAGGAATGAGTTTTCATGCAAAAACTGTCTATTTCAACTAACTTTGTCCATCTAAAACGAACTTTGTACTTTGCTATGAAGTTCCACCAGGAATGAGTTTTCATGCAAAAACTGTCTATTTCAACTTAATTGATCCATCCAAAACGAACTTTGTACTTTGCTATGAAGTTCCACCAGGAATGAGTTTTCATGCAAAAACTGTCTATTTCAACTTAATTGATCCATCCAAAACGAACTTTGTACTTTGCTATGAAGTTCCACCAGGAATGAGTTTTCATGCAAAAACTGTCTATTTCAACTAACTTTGTCCATCTAAAACGAACTTTGTACTTTGCTATGAAGTTCTACCAGGAATGAGTTTTCATGCAAAAACTGTCTATTTCAACTAAATTGATCCATCCAAAACGAGCTTTGTACTTTGCTATGAAGTTCCACCAGGAATGAGTTTTCATGCAAAAACTGTCTATTTCAACTTAATTGATCCATCCAAAACGAACTTTGTACTTTGCTATGAAGTTCCACCAGGAATGAGTTTTCATGCAAAAACTGTCTATTTCAACTAACTTTGTCCATCTAAAACGAACTTTGTACTTTGCTATGAAGTTCTACCAGGAATGAGTTTTCATGCAAAAACTGTCTATTTCAACCTAATTCGTCCATCCAAAACGAACTTTGTACTTTGCTATGAAGTTCCACCAGGAATGAGTTTTCATACAAAAACTGTCTATTTCAACTTAATTCGTCCATCCAAAACGAACTTTGTACTTTGCTATGAAGTTCCACCAGGAATGAGTTTTCATGCAAAAACTGTCTATTTCAACTTAATTGATCCATCCAAAACGAACTTTGTACTTTGCTATGAAGTTCTACCAGGAATGAGTTTTCATGCAAAAACTGTCTATTTCAACTAACTTTGTCCATCCAAAACGAACTTTGTACTTTGCTATGAAGTTCCACCAGGAATGAGTTTTCATGCAAAAACTGTCTATTTCAACTTAATTGATCCATCCAAAACGAACTTTGTACTTTGCTATGAAGTTCCACCAGGAATGAGTTTTCATGCAAAAACTGTCTATTTCAACTAACTTTGTCCATCTAAAACGAACTTTGTACTTTGCTATGAAGTTCTACCAGGAATGAGTTTTCATGCAAAAACTGTCTATTTCAACTTAATTCGTCCATCCAAAACGAACTTTGTACTTTGCTATGAAGTTCCACCAGGAATGAGTTTTCATACAAAAACTGTCTATTTCAACTTAATTCGTCCATCCAAAACGAACTTTGTACTTTGCTATGAAGTTCCACCAGGAATGAGTTTTTATGCAAAAACTGTCTATTTCAACTAACTTTGTCCATCTAAAACGAACTTTGTACTTTGCTATGAAGTTCTACCAGGAATGAGTTTTCATGCAAAAACTGTCTATTTCAACTAAATTGATCCATCCAAAACGAGCTTTGTACTTTGCTATGAAGTTCCACCAGGAATGAGTTTTCATGCAAAAACTGTCTATTTCAACTAACTTTGTCCATCCAAAACGAACTTTGTACTTTGCTATGAAGTTCCACCAGGAATGAGTTTTATGCAAAAACTGTCTATTTCAACTAACTTTGTCCATCCAAAACGAACTTTGTACTTTGCTATGAAGTTCCACCAGGAATGAGTTTTCATGCAAAAACTGTCTATTTCAACTAACTTTGTCCATCTAAAACGAACTTTGTACTTTGCTATGAAGTTCTACCAGGAATGAGTTTTCATGCAAAAACTGTCTATTTCAACTTAATTCGTCCATCCAAAACGAACTTTGTACTTTGCTATGAAGTTCCACCAGGAATGAGTTTTCATGCAAAAACTGTCTATTTCAACTTAATTGATCCATCCAAAACGAACTTTGTACTTTGCTATGAAGTTCCACCAGGAATGAGTTTTCATGCAAAAACTGTCTATTTCAACTTAATTGATCCATCCAAAACGAACTTTGTACTTTGCTATGAAGTTCCACCAGGAATGAGTTTTCATGCAAAAACTGTCTATTTCAACTAACTTTGTCCATCTAAAACGAACTTTGTACTTTGCTATGAAGTTCTACAAGGAATGAGTTTTCATGCAAAAACTGTCTATTTCAACTTAATTCGTCCATCCAAAACGAACTTTGTACTTTGCTATGAAGTTCCACCAGGAATGAGTTTTCATACAAAAACTGTCTATTTCAACTTAATTCGTCCATCCAAAACGAACTTTTTACTTTGCTATGAAGTTCCACCAGGAATGAGTTTTCATGCAAAAACTGTCTATTTCAACTAAATTGATCCATCCAAAACGAGCTTTGTACTTTGCTATGAAGTTCCACCAGGAATGAGTTTTCATGCAAAAACTGTCTATTTCAACTAACTTTGTCCATCCAAAACGAACTTTGTACTTTGCTATGAAGTTCCACCAGGAATGAGTTTTCATGCAAAAACTGTCTATTTCAACTTAATTCGTCCATCTGATTCGAACTTTTTACTTTGCTATGAAGTTCCACCAGGAATGAGTTTTCATGCAAAAACTGTCTATTTCAACTAAATTGATCCATCCAAAACGAGCTTTGTACTTTGCTATGAAGTTCCACCAGGAATGAGTTTTCATGCAAAAACTGTCTATTTCAACTTACTTTGTCCATCTAAAACGAACTTTGTACTTTGCTATGAAGTTCTACCAGGAATG
Source organism: Anopheles moucheti (assembly GCF_943734755.1). Classification (NCBI taxonomy): domain Eukaryota; kingdom Metazoa; phylum Arthropoda; class Insecta; order Diptera; family Culicidae; genus Anopheles; species Anopheles moucheti. Next base: position 54,153 of record NW_026453693.1, read on the forward strand.
AGTTTTCATGCAAAAACTGTCTATTTCAACTTAATTCGTCCATCCAAAACGAACTTTGTACTTTGCTATGAAGTTCCACCAGGAATGAGTTTTCATACAAAAACTGTCTATTTCAACTTAATTCGTCCATCCAAAACGAACTTTTTACTTTGCTATGAAGTTCCACCAGGAATGAGTTTTCATGCAAAAACTGTCTATTTCAACTAAATTGATCCATCCAAAACGAGCTTTGTACTTTGCTATGAAGTTCCACCAGGAATGAGTTTTCATGCAAAAACTGTCTATTTCAACTAACTTTGTCCATCCAAAACGAACTTTGTACTTTGCTATGAAGTTCCACCAGGAATGAGTTTTCATGCAAAAACTGTCTATTTCAACTAAATTGATCCATCCAAAACGAGCTTTGTACTTTGCTATGAAGTTCCACCAGGAATGAGTTTTCATGCAAAAACTGTCTATTTCAACTAACTTTGTCCATCCAAAACAAACTTTGTACTTTGCTATGAAGTTCCACCAGGAATGAGTTTTTATGCAAAAACTGTCTATTTCAACTTAATTCGTCCATCCAAAACGAACTTTGTACTTTGCTATGAAGTTCCACCAGGAATGAGTTTTCATGCAAAAACTGTCTATTTCAACTAAATTGATCCATCCAAAACGAACTTTGTACTTTGCTATGAAGTTCCACCAGGAATGAGTTTTTATGCAAAAACTGTCTATTTCAACTAACTTTGTCCATCCAAAACGAACTTTGTACTTTGCTATGAAGTTCCACCAGGAATGAGTTTTCATACAAAAACTGTCTATTTCAACTTAATTCGTCCATCCAAAACGAACTTTGTACTTTGCTATGAAGTTCCACCAGGAATGAGTTTTCATGCAAAAACTGTCTATTTCAACTAAATTGATCCATCCAAAACGAACTTTGTACTTTGCTATGAAGTTCCACCAGGAATGAGTTTTCATGCAAAAACTGTCTATTTCAACTAACTTTGTCCATCTAAAACGAACTTTGTACTTTGCTATGAAGTTCCACCAGGAATGAGTTTTTATGCAAAAACTGTCTATTTCAACTAACTTTGTCCATCCAAAACGAACTTTGTACTTTGCTATGAAGTTCCACCAGGAATGAGTTTTCATGCAAAAACTGTCTATTTCAACTAAATTGATCCATCCAAAACGAGCTTTGTACTTTGCTATGAAGTTCCACCAGGAATGAGTTTTCATACAAAAACTGTCTATTTCAACTTAATTCGTCCATCCAAAACAAACTTTGTACTTTGCTATGAAGTTCCACCAGGAATGAGTTTTCATGCAAAAACTGTCTATTTCAACTTAATTCGTCCATCTGATTCGAACTTTGTACTTTGCTATGAAGTTCCACCAGGAATGAGTTTTCATACAAAAACTGTCTATTTCAACTTAATTCGTCCATCCAAAACGAACTTTGTACTTTGCTATGAAGTTCCACCAGGAATGAGTTTTCATGCAAAAACTGTCTATTTCAACTAACTTTGTCCATCCAAAACGAACTTTGTACTTTGCTATGAAGTTCCACCAGGAATGAGTTTTCATGCAAAAACTGTCTATTTCAACTAAATTGATCCATCCAAAACGAACTTTTTACTTTGCTATGAAGTTCCACCAGGAATGAGTTTTCATGCAAAAACTGTCTATTTCAACTAACTTTGTCCATCCAAAACGAACTTTGTACTTTGCTATGAAGTTCCACCAGGAATGAGTTTTCATACAAAAACTGTCTATTTCAACTTAATTCGTCCATCCAAAACAAACTTTGTACTTTGCTATGAAGTTCCACCAGGAATGAGTTTTCATGCAAAAACTGTCTATTTCAACTAACTTTGTCCATCCAAAACGAACTTTGTACTTTGCTATGAAGTTCCACCAGGAATGAGTTTTCATGCAAAAACTGTCTATTTCAACTAAATTGATCCATCCAAAACGAACTTTGTACTTTGCTATGAAGTTCCACCAGGAATGAGTTTTTATGCAAAAACTGTCTATTTCAACTAACTTTGTCCATCCAAAACGAACTTTGTACTTTGCTATGAAGTTCCACCAGGAATGAGTTTTCATGCAAAAACTGTCTATTTCAACTAACTTTGTCCATCCGAAACGAACTTTGTACTTTGCTATGAAGTTCCACCAGGAGTGAGTTTTCATACAAAAACTGTCTATTTCAACTTAATTCGTCCATCCAAAACGAACTTTGTACTTTGCTATGAAGTTCCACCAGGAATGAGTTTTCATGCAAAAACTGTCTATTTCAACTAACTTTGTCCATCCAAAACGAACTTTGTACTTTGCTATGAAGTTCCACCAGGAATGAGTTTTCATGCAAAAACTGTCTATTTCAACTAAATTGATCCATCCAAAACGAACTTTGTACTTTGCTATGAAGTTCCACCAGGAATGAGTTTTCATGCAAAAACTGTCTATTCCAACTAACTTTGTCCATCCAAAACGAACTTTGTACTTTGCTATGAAGTTCCACCAGGAATGAGTTTTCATGCAAAAACTGTCTATTTCAACTAACTTTGTCCATCCAAAACGAACTTTGTACTTTGCTATGAAGTTCCACCAGGAATGAGTTTTCATGCAAAAACTGTCTATTTCAACTTAATTCGTCCATCTGATTCGAACTTTGTACTTTGCTATGAAGTTCCACCAGGAATGAGTTTTCATGCAAAAACTGTCTATTTCAACTAACTTTGTCCATCCAAAACGAACTTTGTACTTTGCTATGAAGTTCCACCAGGAATGAGTTTTCATGCAAAAACTGTCTATTTCAACTAACTTTGTCCATCCAAAACGAACTTTGTACTTTGCTATGAAGTTCCACCAGGAATGAGTTTTCATGCAAAAACTGTCTATTTCAACTAAATTGATCCATCCAAAACGAACTTTGTACTTTGCTATGAAGTTCCACCAGGAATGAGTTTTCATGCAAAAACTGTCTATTTCAACTAACTTTGTCCATCCAAAACGAACTTTGTACTTTGCTATGAAGTTCCACCAGGAATGAGTTTTCATGCAAGAACTGTCTATTTCAACTTAATTCGTCCATCCAAAACGAACTTTGTACTTTGCTATGAAGTTCCACCAGGAATGAGTTTTCATGCAAAAACTGTCTATTTCAACTAACTTTGTCCATCCAAAACGAACTTTGTACTTTGCTATGAAGTTCCACCAGGAATGAGTTTTTATGCAAAAACTGTCTATTTCAACTAACTTTGTCCATCCAAAACGAACTTTGTACTTTGCTATGAAGTTCCACCAGGAATGAGTTTTTATGCAAAAACTGTCTATTTCAACTAACTTTGTCCATCCAAAACGAACTTTGTACTTTGCTATGAAGTTCCACCAGGAATGAGTTTTCATGCAAAAACTGTCTATTTCAACTAACTTTGTCCATCCAAAACGAACTTTGTACTTTGCTATGAAGTTCCACCAGGAATGAGTTTTCATGCAAAAACTGTCTATTTCAACTAAATTGATCCATCCAAAACGAACTTTGTACTTTGCTATGAAGTTCCACCAGGAATGAGTTTTCATGCAAAAACTGTCTATTTCAACTAAATTGATCCATCCAAAACGAACTTTGTACTTTGCTATGAAGTTCCACCAGGAATGAGTTTTTATGCAAAAACTGTCTATTTCAACTAACTTTGTCCATCCAAAACGAACTTTGTACTTTGCTATGAAGTTCCACCAGGAATGAGTTTTCATGCAAAAACTGTCTATTTCAACTAAATTGATCCATCCAAAACGAACTTTGTACTTTGCTATGAAGTTCCACCAGGAATGAGTTTTCATACAAAAACTGTCTATTTCAACTTAATTCGTCCATCCAAAACGAACTTTGTACTTTGCTATGAAGTTCCACCAGGAATGAGTTTTCATGCAAGAACTGTCTATTTCAACTAAATTGATCCATCCAAAACGAACTTTGTACTTTGCTATGAAGTTCTACCAGGAATGAGTTTTCATGCAAAAACTGTCTATTTCAACTTAATTCGTCCATCTGATTCGAACTTTGTACTTTGCTATGAAGTTCCACCAGGAATGAGTTTTCATACAAAAACTGTCTATTTCAACTTAATTCGTCCATCCAAAACGAACTTTGTACTTTGCTATGAAGTTCCACCAGGAATGAGTTTTCATGCAAAAACTGTCTATTTCAACTAACTTTGTCCATCCAAAACGAACTTTGTACTTTGCTATGAAGTTCCACCAGGAATGAGTTTTTATGCAAAAACTGTCTATTTCAACTAACTTTGTCCATCCAAAACGAACTTTGTACTTTGCTATGAAGTTCCACCAGGAATGAGTTTTCATGCAAAAACTGTCTATTTCAACTAAATTGATCCATCCAAAACGAACTTTGTACTTTGCTATGAAGTTCCACCAGGAATGAGTTTTCATGCAAAAACTGTCTATTTCAACTAAATTGATCCATCCAAAACGAACTTTGTACTTTGCTATGAAGTTCCACCAGGAATGAGTTTTCATGCAAAAACTGTCTATTTCAACTAACTTTGTCCATCTAAAACGAACTTTGTACTTTGCTATGAAGTTCTACCAGGAATGAGTTTTCATGCAAAAACTGTCTATTTCAACTTAATTCGTCCATATAAAACGAACTTTGTACTTTGCTATGAAGTTCCACCAGGAATGAGTTTTCATACAAAAACTGTCTATTTCAACTTAATTCGTCCATCCAAAACGAACTTTGTACTTTGCTATGAAGTTCCACCAGGAATGAGTTTTCATGCAAAAACTGTCTATTTCAACTAAATTGATCCATCCAAAACGAGCTTTGTACTTTGCTATGAAGTTCCACCAGGAATGAGTTTTCATGCAAAAACTGTCTATTTCAACTAACTTTGTCCATCCAAAACGAACTTTGTACTTTGCTATGAAGTTCCACCAGGAATGAGTTTTCATGCAAAAACTGTCTATTTCAACTTAATTCGTCCATCTGATTCGAACTTTGTACTTTGCTATGAAGTTCCACCAGGAATGAGTTTTCATACAAAAACTGTCTATTTCAACTTAATTCGTCCATCCAAAACGAACTTTGTACTTTGCTATGAAGTTCCACCAGGAATGAGTTTTCATGCAAAAACTGTCTATTTCAACTAAATTGATCCATCCAAAACGAGCTTTGTACTTTGCTATGAAGTTACACCAGGAATGAGTTTTCATGCAAAAACTGTCTATTTCAACTTAATTCGTCCATCCAAAACGAACTTTGTACTTTGCTATGAAGTTCCACCAGGAATGAGTTTTCATGCAAAAACTGTCTATTTCAACTAAATTGATCCATCCAAAACGAACTTTGTACTTTGCTATGAAGTTCCACCAGGAATGAGTTTTCATACAAAAACTGTCTATTTCAACTTAATTCGTCCATCTGATTCGAACTTTGTACTTTGCTATGAAGTTCCACCAGGAATGAGTTTTCATACAAAAACTGTCTATTTCAACTTAATTCGTCCATCCAAAACGAACTTTGTACTTTGCTATGAAGTTCCACCAGGAATGAGTTTTCATGCAAAAACTGTCTATTTCAACTAACTTTGTCCATCCAAAACGAACTTTGTACTTTGCTATGAAGTTCCACCAGGAATGAGTTTTTATGCAAAAACTGTCTATTTCAACTAACTTTGTCCATCCAAAACGAACTTTGTACTTTGCTATGAAGTTCCACCAGGAATGAGTTTTCATGCAAAAACTGTCTATTTCAACTAAATTGATCCATCCAAAACGAACTTTGTACTTTGCTATGAAGTTCCACCAGGAATGAGTTTTCATACAAAAACTGTCTATTTCAACTTAATTCGTCCATCCAAAACGAACTTTGTACTTTGCTATGAAGTTCCACCAGGAATGAGTTTTCATGCAAGAACTGTCTATTTCAACTAAATTGATCCATCCAAAACGAACTTTGTACTTTGCTATGAAGTTCTACCAGGAATGAGTTTTCATGCAAAAACTGTCTATTTCAACTTAATTCGTCCATCTGATTCGAACTTTGTACTTTGCTATGAAGTTCCACCAGGAATGAGTTTTCATACAAAAACTGTCTATTTCAACTTAATTCGTCCATCCAAAACGAACTTTGTACTTTGCTATGAAGTTCCACCAGGAATGAGTTTTCATGCAAAAACTGTCTATTTCAACTAACTTTGTCCATCCAAAACGAACTTTGTACTTTGCTATGAAGTTCCACCAGGAATGAGTTTTTATGCAAAAACTGTCTATTTCAACTAACTTTGTCCATCCAAAACGAACTTTGTACTTTGCTATGAAGTTCCACCAGGAATGAGTTTTCATGCAAAAACTGTCTATTTCAACTAAATTGATCCATCCAAAACGAACTTTGTACTTTGCTATGAAGTTCCACCAGGAATGAGTTTTCATGCAAAAACTGTCTATTTCAACTAAATTGATCCATCCAAAACGAACTTTGTACTTTGCTATGAAGTTCCACCAGGAATGAGTTTTCATGCAAAAACTGTCTATTTCAACTAACTTTGTCCATCTAAAACGAACTTTGTACTTTGCTATGAAGTTCTACCAGGAATGAGTTTTCATGCAAAAACTGTCTATTTCAACTTAATTCGTCCATATAAAACGAACTTTGTACTTTGCTATGAAGTTCCACCAGGAATGAGTTTTCATACAAAAACTGTCTATTTCAACTTAATTCGTCCATCCAAAACGAACTTTGTACTTTGCTATGAAGTTCCACCAGGAATGAGTTTTCATGCAAAAACTGTCTATTTCAACTAAATTGATCCATCCAAAACGAGCTTTGTACTTTGCTATGAAGTTCCACCAGGAATGAGTTTTCATGCAAAAACTGTCTATTTCAACTAACTTTGTCCATCCAAAACGAACTTTGTACTTTGCTATGAAGTTCCACCAGGAATGAGTTTTCATGCAAAAACTGTCTATTTCAACTTAATTCGTCCATCTGATTCGAACTTTGTACTTTGCTATGAAGTTCCACCAGGAATGAGTTTTCATACAAAAACTGTCTATTTCAACTTAATTCGTCCATCCAAAACGAACTTTGTACTTTGCTATGAAGTTCCACCAGGAATGAGTTTTCATGCAAAAACTGTCTATTTCAACTAAATTGATCCATCCAAAACGAGCTTTGTACTTTGCTATGAAGTTACACCAGGAATGAGTTTTCATGCAAAAACTGTCTATTTCAACTTAATTCGTCCATCCAAAACGAACTTTGTACTTTGCTATGAAGTTCCACCAGGAATGAGTTTTCATGCAAAAACTGTCTATTTCAACTAAATTGATCCATCCAAAACGAACTTTGTACTTTGCTATGAAGTTCCACCAGGAATGAGTTTTTATGCAAAAACTGTCTATTTCAACTTAATTCGTCCATCCAAAACGAACTTTGTACTTTGCTATGAAGTTCCACCAGGAATGAGTTTTCATGCAAAAACTGTCTATTTCAACTAAATTGATCCATCCAAAACGAACTTTGTACTTTGCTATGAAGTTCCACCAGGAATGAGTTTTTATGCAAAAACTGTCTATTTCAACTAACTTTGTCCATCCAAAACGAACTTTGTACTTTGCTATGAAGTTCCACCAGGAATGAGTTTTCATACAAAAACTGTCTATTTCAACTTAATTCGTCCATCCAAAACGAACTTTGTACTTTGCTATGAAGTTCCACCAGGAATGAGTTTTCATGCAAAAACTGTCTATTTCAACTAAATTGATCCATCCAAAACGAGCTTTGTACTTTGCTATGAAGTTCCACCAGGAATGAGTTTTCATGCAAAAACTGTCTATTTCAACTAACTTTGTCCATCCAAAACGAACTTTGTACTTTGCTATGAAGTTCCACCAGGAATGAGTTTTCATACAAAAACTGTCTATTTCAACTTAATTCGTCCATCCAAAACAAACTTTGTACTTTGCTATGAAGTTCCACCAGGAATGAGTTTTCATGCAAAAACTGTCTATTTCAACTTAATTCGTCCATCTGATTCGAACTTTGTACTTTGCTATGAAGTTCCACCAGGAATGAGTTTTCATACAAAAACTGTCTATTTCAACTTAATTCGTCCATCCAAAACGAACTTTGTACTTTGCTATGAAGTTCCACCAGGAATGAGTTTTCATGCAAAAACTGTCTATTTCAACTAACTTTGTCCATCCAAAACGAACTTTGTACTTTGCTATGAAGTTCCACCAGGAATGAGTTTTCATGCAAAAACTGTCTATTTCAACTAAATTGATCCATCCACAACGAACTTTTTACTTTGCTATGAAGTTCCACCAGGAATGAGTTTTCATGCAAAAACTGTCTATTTCAACTAACTTTGTCCATCCAAAACGAACTTTGTACTTTGCTATGAAGTTCCACCAGGAATGAGTTTTCATACAAAAACTGTCTATTTCAACTTAATTCGTCCATCCAAAACGAACTTTGTACTTTGCTATGAAGTTCCACCAGGAATGAGTTTTTATGCAAAAACTGTCTATTTCAACTTAATTCGTCCATCTGATTCGAACTTTGTACTTTGCTATGAAGTTCCACCAGGAATGAGTTTTTATGCAAAAACTGTCTATTTCAACTTAATTCGTCCATCTGATTCGAACTTTGTACTTTGCTATGAAGTTCCACCAGGAATGAGTTTTCATGCAAAAACTGTCTATTTCAACTTAATTCGTCCATCTGTCGAACTTTGTACTTTGCTATGAAGTTCCCACCAGGAATGAGTTTTTATGCAAAAACTGTCTATTTCAACTTAATTCGTCCATCCAAAACGAACTTTGTACTTTGCTATGAAGTTCCACCAGGAATGAGTTTTCATGCAAAAACTGTCTATTTCAACTAACTTTGTCCATCCAAAACGAACTTTGTACTTTGCAATGAAGTTCCACCAGGAATGAGTTTTCATGCAAAAACTGTCTATTTCAACTAAATTGATCCATCCAAAACGAACTTTGTACTTTGCTATGAAGTTCCACCAGGAATGAGTTTTCATGCAAAAACTGTCTATTTCAACTAACTTTGTCCATCCAAAACGAACTTTGTACTTTGCTATGAAGTTCCACCAGGAATGAGTTTTCATGCAAAAAACTGTCTATTTCAACTAACTTTGTCCATCCAAAACGAACTTTGTACTTTGCTATGAAGTTCCACCAGGAATGAGTTTTCATGCAAAAACTGTCTATTTCAACTAAATTGATCCATCCAAAACGAACTTTGTACTTTGCTATGAAGTTCCACCAGGAATGAGTTTTCATGCAAAAACTGTCTATTTCAACTAAATTGATCCATCCAAAACGAACTTTGTACTTTGCTATGAAGTTCCACCAGGAATGAGTTTTCATGCAAAAACTGTCTATTTCAACTAACTTTGTCCATCTAAAACGAACTTTGTACTTTGCTATGAAGTTCTACCAGGAATGAGTTTTCATGCAAAAACTGTCTATTTCAACTTAATTCGTCCATATAAAACGAACTTTGTACTTTGCTATGAAGTTCCACCAGGAATGAGTTTTCATACAAAAACTGTCTATTTCAACTTAATTCGTCCATCCAAAACGAACTTTGTACTTTGCTATGAAGTTCCACCAGGAATGAGTTTTCATGCAAAAACTGTCTATTTCAACTAAATTGATCCATCCAAAACGAGCTTTGTACTTTGCTATGAAGTTCCACCAGGAATGAGTTTTCATGCAAAAACTGTCTATTTCAACTAACTTTGTCCATCCAAAACGAACTTTGTACTTTGCTATGAAGTTCCACCAGGAATGAGTTTTCATGCAAAAACTGTCTATTTCAACTTAATTCGTCCATCTGATTCGAACTTTGTACTTTGCTATGAAGTTCCACCAGGAATGAGTTTTCATACAAAAACTGTCTATTTCAACTTAATTCGTCCATCCAAAACGAACTTTGTACTTTGCTATGAAGTTCCACCAGGAATGAGTTTTCATGCAAAAACTGTCTATTTCAACTAAATTGATCCATCCAAAACGAGCTTTGTACTTTGCTATGAAGTTACACCAGGAATGAGTTTTCATGCAAAAACTGTCTATTTCAACTTAATTCGTCCATCCAAAACGAACTTTGTACTTTGCTATGAAGTTCCACCAGGAATGAGTTTTCATGCAAAAACTGTCTATTTCAACTAAATTGATCCATCCAAAACGAACTTTGTACTTTGCTATGAAGTTCCACCAGGAATGAGTTTTTATGCAAAAACTGTCTATTTCAACTTAATTCGTCCATCCAAAACGAACTTTGTACTTTGCTATGAAGTTCCACCAGGAATGAGTTTTCATGCAAAAACTGTCTATTTCAACTAAATTGATCCATCCAAAACGAACTTTGTACTTTGCTATGAAGTTCCACCAGGAATGAGTTTTTATGCAAAAACTGTCTATTTCAACTAACTTTGTCCATCCAAAACGAACTTTGTACTTTGCTATGAAGTTCCACCAGGAATGAGTTTTCATACAAAAACTGTCTATTTCAACTTAATTCGTCCATCCAAAACGAACTTTGTACTTTGCTATGAAGTTCCACCAGGAATGAGTTTTCATGCAAAAACTGTCTATTTCAACTAAATTGATCCATCCAAAACGAGCTTTGTACTTTGCTATGAAGTTCCACCAGGAATGAGTTTTCATGCAAAAACTGTCTATTTCAACTAACTTTGTCCATCCAAAACGAACTTTGTACTTTGCTATGAAGTTCCACCAGGAATGAGTTTTCATACAAAAACTGTCTATTTCAACTTAATTCGTCCATCCAAAACAAACTTTGTACTTTGCTATGAAGTTCCACCAGGAATGAGTTTTCATGCAAAAACTGTCTATTTCAACTTAATTCGTCCATCTGATTCGAACTTTGTACTTTGCTATGAAGTTCCACCAGGAATGAGTTTTCATACAAAAACTGTCTATTTCAACTTAATTCGTCCATCCAAAACGAACTTTGTACTTTGCTATGAAGTTCCACCAGGAATGAGTTTTCATGCAAAAACTGTCTATTTCAACTAACTTTGTCCATCCAAAACGAACTTTGTACTTTGCTATGAAGTTCCACCAGGAATGAGTTTTCATGCAAAAACTGTCTATTTCAACTAAATTGATCCATCCACAACGAACTTTTTACTTTGCTATGAAGTTCCACCAGGAATGAGTTTTCATGCAAAAACTGTCTATTTCAACTAACTTTGTCCATCCAAAACGAACTTTGTACTTTGCTATGAAGTTCCACCAGGAATGAGTTTTCATACAAAAACTGTCTATTTCAACTTAATTCGTCCATCCAAAACGAACTTTGTACTTTGCTATGAAGTTCCACCAGGAATGAGTTTTTATGCAAAAACTGTCTATTTCAACTTAATTCGTCCATCTGATTCGAACTTTGTACTTTGCTATGAAGTTCCACCAGGAATGAGTTTTTATGCAAAAACTGTCTATTTCAACTTAATTCGTCCATCTGATTCGAACTTTGTACTTTGCTATGAAGTTCCACCAGGAATGAGTTTTCATGCAAAAACTGTCTATTTCAACTTAATTCGTCCATCTGATTCGAACTTTGTACTTTGCTATGAAGTTCCACCAGGAATGAGTTTTCATGCAAAAACTGTCTATTTCAACTAACTTTGCCCATCCAAAACGAACTTTGTACTTTGCTATGAAGTTCCACCAGGAATGAGTTTTCATGCAAAAACTGTCTATTTCAACTTAATTCGTCCATCTGATTCGAACTTTGTACTTTGCTATGAAGTTCCACCAGGAATGAGTTTTCATGCAAAAACTGTCTATTTCAACTAACTTTGCCCATCCAAAACGAACTTTGTACTTTGCTATGAAGTTCCACCAGGAATGAGTTTTCATGCAAAAACTGTCTATTTCAACTAACTTTGTCCATCCAAAACGAACTTTGTACTTTGCTATGAAGTTCCACCAGGAATGAGTTTTTATGCAAAAACTGTCTATTTCAACTTAATTCGTCCATCCAAAACGAACTTTGTACTTTGCTATGAAGTTCCACCAGGAATGAGTTTTCATGCAAAAACTGTCTATTTCAACTAACTTTGTCCATCCAAAACGAACTTTGTACTTTGCAATGAAGTTCCACCAGGAATGAGTTTTCATGCAAAAACTGTCTATTTCAACTAAATTGATCCATCCAAAACGAACTTTGTACTTTGCTATGAAGTTCCACCAGGAATGAGTTTTCATGCAAAAACTGTCTATTTCAACTAACTTTGTCCATCCAAAACGAACTTTGTACTTTGCTATGAAGTTCCACCAGGAATGAGTTTTCATGCAAAAACTGTCTATTTCAACTAACTTTGTCCATCCAAAACGAACTTTGTACTTTGCTATGAAGTTCCACCAGGAATGAGTTTTCATACAAAAACTGTCTATTTCAACTTAATTCGTCCATCCAAAACGAACTTTGTACTTTGCTATGAAGTTCCACCAGGAATGAGTTTTCATGCAAAAACTGTCTATTTCAACTAACTTTGTCCATCCAAAACGAACTTTGTACTTTGCTATGAAGTTCCACCAGGAATGAGTTTTCATGCAAAAACTGTCTATTTCAACTAAATTGATCCATCCAAAACGAACTTTGTACTTTGCTATGAAGTTCCACCAGGAATGAGTTTTCATGCAAAAACTGTCTATTCCAACTAACTTTGTCCATCCAAAACGAACTTTGTACTTTGCTATGAAGTTCCACCAGGAATGAGCTTTCATGCAAAAACTGTCTATTTCAACTAACTTTGTCCATCCAAAACGAACTTTGTACTTTGCTATGAAGTTCCACCAGGAATGAGTTTTTATGCAAAAACTGTCTATTTCAACTAACTTTGTCCATCCAAAACGAACTTTGTACTTTGCTATGAAGTTCCACCAGGAATGAGTTTTCATGCAAAAACTGTCTATTTCAACTAACTTTGTCCATCCAAAACGAACTTTGTACTTTGCTATGAAGTTCCACCAGGAATGAGTTTTCATGCAAAAACTGTCTATTTCAACTAAATTGATCCATCCAAAACGAACTTTGTACTTTGCTATGAAGTTCCACCAGGAATGAGTTTTCATGCAAAAACTGTCTATTTCAACTAACTTTGTCCATCTAAAACGAACTTTGTACTTTGCTATGAAGTTCTACCAGGAATGAGTTTTCATGCAAAAACTGTCTATTTCAACTTAATTCGTCCATCTGATTCGAACTTTGTACTTTGCTATGAAGTTCCACCAGGAATGAGTTTTCATACAAAAACTGTCTATTTCAACTTAATTCGTCCATCCAAAACGAACTTTGTACTTTGCTATGAAGTTCCACCAGGAATGAGTTTTCATGCAAAAACTGTCTATTTCAACTAAATTGATCCATCCAAAACGAACTTTGTACTTTGCTATGAAGTTCCACCAGGAATGAGTTTTTATGCAAAAACTGTCTATTTCAACTAACTTTGTCCATCCAAAACGAACTTTGTACTTTGCTATGAAGTTCCACCAGGAATGAGTTTTCATGCAAAAACTGTCTATTTCAACTTAATTCGTCCATCTGATTCGAACTTTGTACTTTGCTATGAAGTTCCACCAGGAATGAGTTTTCATACAAAAACTGTCTATTTCAACTTAATTCGTCCATCCAAAACGAACTTTGTACTTTGCTATGAAGTTCCACCAGGAATGAGTTTTCATGCAAAAACTGTCTATTTCAACTAACTTTGTCCATCCAAAACGAACTTTGTACTTTGCTATGAAGTTCCACCAGGAATGAGTTTTCATGCAAAAACTGTCTATTTCAACTAAATTGATCCATCCAAAACGAACTTTGTACTTTGCTATGAAGTTCCACCAGGAATGAGTTTTCATGCAAAAACTGTCTATTTCAACTAACTTTGTCCATCCAAAACGAACTTTGTACTTTGCTATGAAGTTCCACCAGGAATGAGTTTTCATGCAAAAACTGTCTATTTCAACTAACTTTGTCCATCTGATTCGAACTTTGTACTTTGCTATGAAGTTCCACCAGGAATGAGTTTTCATACAAAAACTGTCTATTTCAACTTAATTCGTCCATCCAAAACGAACTTTGTACTTTGCTATGAAGTTCCACCAGGAATGAGTTTTCATGCAAAAACTGTCTATTTCAACTAACTTTGTCCATCCAAAACGAACTTTGTACTTTGCTATGAAGTTCCACCAGGAATGAGTTTTCATGCAAAAACTGTCTATTTCAACTAAATTGATCCATCCAAAACGAACTTTGTACTTTGCTATGAAGTTCCACCAGGAATGAGTTTTTATGCAAAAACTGTCTATTTCAACTAACTTTGTCCATCCAAAACGAACTTTGTACTTTGCTATGAAGTTCCACCAGGAATGAGTTTTCATGCAAAAACTGTCTATTTCAACTAAATTGATCCATCCAAAACGAACTTTGTACTTTGCTATGAAGTTCCACCAGGAATGAGTTTTCATACAAAAACTGTCTATTTCAACTTAATTCGTCCATCCAAAACGAACTTTGTACTTTGCTATGAAGTTCCACCAGGAATGAGTTTTCATGCAAGAACTGTCTATTTCAACTAAATTGATCCATCCAAAACGAACTTTGTACTTTGCTATGAAGTTCCACCAGGAATGAGTTTTCATGCAAAAACTGTCTATTTCAACTAAATTGATCCATCCAAAACGAACTTTGTACTTTGCTATGAAGTTCCACCAGGAATGAGTTTTCATACAAAAACTGTCTATTTCAACTTAATTCGTCCATCCAAAACGAACTTTGTACTTTGCTATGAAGTTCCACCAGGAATGAGTTTTCATGCAAGAACTGTCTATTTCAACTAAATTGATCCATCCAAAACGAACTTTGTACTTTGCTATGAAGTTCCACCAGGAATGAGTTTTCATGCAAAAACTGTCTATTTCAACTAAATTGATCCATCCAAAACGAACTTTGTACTTTGCTATGAAGTTCCACCAGGAATGAGTTTTCATGCAAAAACTGTCTATTTCAACTAAATTGATCCATCCAAAACGAACTTTGTACTTTGCTATGAAGTTCCACCAGGAATGAGTTTTTATGCAAAAACTGTCTATTTCAACTAACTTTGTCCATCCAAAACGAACTTTGTACTTTGCTATGAAGTTCCACCAGGAATGAGTTTTCATGCAAAAACTGTCTATTTCAACTAACTTTGTCCATCCAAAACGAACTTTGTACTTTGCTATGAAGTTCCACCAGGAATGAGTTTTCATGCAAAAACTGTCTATTTCAACTAAATTGATCCATCCAAAACGAACTTTGTACTTTGCTATGAAGTTCCACCAGGAATGAGTTTTCATACAAAAACTGTCTATTTCAACTTAATTCGTCCATCCAAAACGAACTTTGTACTTTGCTATGAAGTTCCACCAGGAATGAGTTTTCATGCAAGAACTGTCTATTTCAACTAAATTGATCCATCCAAAACGAACTTTGTACTTTGCTATGAAGTTCCACCAGGAATGAGTTTTCATGCAAAAACTGTCTATTTCAACTAAATTGATCCATCCAAAACGAACTTTGTACTTTGCTATGAAGTTCCACCAGGAATGAGTTTTCATGCAAAAACTGTCTATTTCAACTAAATTGATCCATCCAAAACGAACATTGTACTTTGCTATGAAGTTCCACCAGGAATGAGTTGTTATGCAAAAACTGTCTATTTCAACTAACTTTGTCCATCCAAAACGAACTTTGTACTTTGCTATGAAGTTCCACCAGGAATGAGTTTTTATGCAAAAACTGTCTATTTCAACTTAATTCGTCCATCCAAAACGAACTTTGTACTTTGCTATGAAGTTCCACCAGGAATGAGTTTTCATGCAAGAACTGTCTATTTCAACTAAATTGATCCATCCAAAACGAACTTTGTACTTTGCTATGAAGTTCCACCAGGAATGAGTTTTCATGCAAGAACTGTCTATTTCAACTAAATTGATCCATCCAAAACGAACTTTGTACTTTGCTATGAAGTTCCACCAGGAATGAGTTTTCATGCAAAAACTGTCTATTTCAACTAAATTGATCCATCCAAAACGAACTTTGTACTTTGCTATGAAGTTCCACCAGGAATGAGTTTTCATGCAAAAACTGTCTATTTCAACTAAATTGATCCATCCAAAACGAACTTTGTACTTTGCTATGAAGTTCCACCAGGAATGAGTTTTTATGCAAAAACTGTCTATTTCAACTTACTTTGTCCATCCAAAACGAACTTTGTACTTTGCTATGAAGTTCCACCAGGAATGAGTTTTTATGCAAAAACTGTCTATTTCAACTAACTTTGTCCATCCAAAACGAACTTTGTACTTTGCTATGAAGTTCCACCAGGAATGAGTTTTCATGCAAAAACTGTCTATTTCAACTAAATTGATCCATCCAAAACGAACTTTGTACTTTGCTATGAAGTTCCACCAGGAATGAGTTTTCATGCAAAAACTGTCTATTTCAGCTAACTTTGTCCATCCAAAACGAACTTTGTACTTTGCTATGAAGTTCCACCAGGAATGAGTTTTCATACAAAAACTGTCTATTTCAACTAACTTTGTCCATCCAAAACAAACTTTGTACTTTGCTATGAAGTTCCACCAGGAATGAGTTTTTATGCAAAAACTGTCTATTTCAACTAACTTTGTCCATCCAAAACGAACTTTGTACTTTGCTATGAAGTTCCACCAGGAATGAGTTTTCATACAAAAACTGTCTATTTCAACTTAATTCGTCCATCCAAAACGAACTTTGTATTTTGCTATGAAGTTCCACCAGGAATGAGTTTTCATGCAAGAACTGTCTATTTCAACTAAATTGATCCATCCAAAACGAACTTTGTACTTTGCTATGAAGTTCCACCAGGAATGAGTTTTCATGCAAAAACTGTCTATTTCAACTAAATTGATCCATCCAAAACGAACTTTGTACTTTGCTATGAAGTTCCACCAGGAATGAGCTTTCATGCAAAAACTGTCTATTTCAACTAACTTTGTCCATCCAAAACGAACTTTGTACTTTGCTATGAAGTTCCACCAGGAATGAGTTTTTATGCAAAAACTGTCTATTTCAACTAACTTTGTCCATCCAAAACGAACTTTGTACTTTGCTATGAAGTTCCACCAGGAATGAGTTTTCATGCAAAAACTGTCTATTTCAACTAACTTTGTCCATCCAAAACGAACTTTGTACTTTGCTATGAAGTTCCACCAGGAATGAGTTTTCATGCAAAAACTGTCTATTTCAACTAAATTGATCCATCCAAAACGAACTTTGTACTTTGCTATGAAGTTCCACCAGGAATGAGTTTTCATGCAAAAACTGTCTATTTCAACTAACTTTGTCCATCTAAAACGAACTTTGTACTTTGCTATGAAGTTCTACCAGGAATGAGTTTTCATGCAAAAACTGTCTATTTCAACTTAATTCGTCCATCTGATTCGAACTTTGTACTTTGCTATGAAGTTCCACCAGGAATGAGTTTTCATACAAAAACTGTCTATTTCAACTTAATTCGTCCATCCAAAACGAACTTTGTACTTTGCTATGAAGTTCCACCAGGAATGAGTTTTCATGCAAAAACTGTCTATTTCAACTAAATTTATCCATCCAAAACGAACTTTGTACTTTGCTATGAAGTTCCACCAGGAATGAGTTTTTATGCAAAAACTGTCTATTTCAACTAACTTTGTCCATCCAAAACGAACTTTGTACTTTGCTATGAAGTTCCACCAGGAATGAGTTTTCATGCAAAAACTGTCTATTTCAACTTAATTCGTCCATCTGATTCGAACTTTGTACTTTGCTATGAAGTTCCACCAGGAATGAGTTTTCATACAAAAACTGTCTATTTCAACTTAATTCGTCCATCCAAAACGAACTTTGTACTTTGCTATGAAGTTCCACCAGGAATGAGTTTTCATGCAAAAACTGTCTATTTCAACTAACTTTGTCCATCCAAAACGAACTTTGTACTTTGCTATGAAGTTCCACCAGGAATGAGTTTTCATGCAAAAACTGTCTATTTCAACTAAATTGATCCATCCAAAACGAACTTTGTACTTTGCTATGAAGTTCCACCAGGAATGAGTTTTCATGCAAAAACTGTCTATTTCAACTAACTTTGTCCATCCAAAACGAACTTTGTACTTTGCTATGAAGTTCCACCAGGAATGAGTTTTCATGCAAAAACTGTCTATTTCAACTAACTTTGTCCATCTGATTCGAACTTTGTACTTTGCTATGAAGTTCCACCAGGAATGAGTTTTCATACAAAAACTGTCTATTTCAACTTAATTCGTCCATCCAAAACGAACTTTGTACTTTGCTATGAAGTTCCACCAGGAATGAGTTTTCATGCAAAAACTGTCTATTTCAACTAACTTTGTCCATCCAAAACGAACTTTGTACTTTGCTATGAAGTTCCACCAGGAATGAGTTTTCATGCAAAAACTGTCTATTTCAACTAAATTGATCCATCCAAAACGAACTTTGTACTTTGCTATGAAGTTCCACCAGGAATGAGTTTTTATGCAAAAACTGTCTATTTCAACTAACTTTGTCCATCCAAAACGAACTTTGTACTTTGCTATGAAGTTCCACCAGGAATGAGTTTTCATGCAAAAACTGTCTATTTCAACTAAATTGATCCATCCAAAACGAACTTTGTACTTTGCTATGAAGTTCCACCAGGAATGAGTTTTCATACAAAAACTGTCTATTTCAACTTAATTCGTCCATCCAAAACGAACTTTGTACTTTGCTATGAAGTTCCACCAGGAATGAGTTTTCATGCAAGAACTGTCTATTTCAACTAAATTGATCCATCCAAAACGAACTTTGTACTTTGCTATGAAGTTCCACCAGGAATGAGTTTTCATGCAAAAACTGTCTATTTCAACTAAATTGATCCATCCAAAACGAACTTTGTACTTTGCTATGAAGTTCCACCAGGAATGAGTTTTCATACAAAAACTGTCTATTTCAACTTAATTCGTCCATCCAAAACGAACTTTGTACTTTGCTATGAAGTTCCACCAGGAATGAGTTTTCATGCAAGAACTGTCTATTTCAACTAAATTGATCCATCCAAAACGAACTTTGTACTTTGCTATGAAGTTCCACCAGGAATGAGTTTTCATGCAAAAACTGTCTATTTCAACTAAATTGATCCATCCAAAACGAACTTTGTACTTTGCTATGAAGTTCCACCAGGAATGAGTTTTCATGCAAAAACTGTCTATTTCAACTAAATTGATCCATCCAAAACGAACTTTGTACTTTGCTATGAAGTTCCACCAGGAATGAGTTTTTATGCAAAAACTGTCTATTTCAACTAACTTTGTCCATCCAAAACGAACTTTGTACTTTGCTATGAAGTTCCACCAGGAATGAGTTTTCATGCAAAAACTGTCTATTTCAACTAAATTGATCCATCCAAAACGAACTTTGTACTTTGCTATGAAGTTCCACCAGGAATGAGTTTTCATGCAAAAACTGTCTATTTCAACTAACTTTGTCCATCCAAAACGAACTTTGTACTTTGCTATGAAGTTCCACCAGGAATGAGTTTTCATACAAAAAGTGTCTATTTCAACTAACTTTGTCCATCCAAAACAAACTTTGTACTTTGCTATGAAGTTCCACCAGGAATGAGTTTTCATGCAAAAACTGTCTATTTCAACTAAATTGATCCATCCAAAACGAACTTTGTACTTTGCTATGAAGTTCCACCAGGAATGAGTTTTCATGCAAAAACTGTCTATTTCAACTAACTTTGTCCATCCAAAACGAACTTTGTACTTTGCTATGAAGTTCCACCAGGAATGAGTTTTCATGCAAAAACTGTCTATTTCAACTAAATTGATCCATCCAAAACGAACTTTGTACTTTGCTATGAAGTTCCACCAGGAATGAGTTTTTATGCAAAAACTGTCTATTTCAACTAACTTTGTCCATCCAAAACGAACTTTGTACTTTGCTATGAAGTTCCACCAGGAATGAGTTTTCATGCAAAAACTGTCTATTTCAACTAAATTGATCCATCCAAAACGAACTTTGTACTTTGCTATGAAGTTCCACCAGGAATGAGTTTTCATACAAAAACTGTCTATTTCAACTTAATTCGTCCATCCAAAACGAACTTTGTACTTTGCTATGAAGTTCCACCAGGAATGAGTTTTCATGCAAGAACTGTCTATTTCAACTAAATTGATCCATCCAAAACGAACTTTGTACTTTGCTATGAAGTTCCACCAGGAATGAGTTTTCATGCAAAAACTGTCTATTTCAACTAAATTGATCCATCCAAAACGAACTTTTATGAAGTTCCACCAGGAATGAGTTTTCATACAAAAACTGTCTATTTTCAACTAATTCGTCCATCCAAAACGAACTTTGTACTTTGCTATGAAGTTCCACCAGGAATGAGTTTTCATGCAAGAACTGTCTATTTCAACTAAATTGATCCATCCAAAACGAACTTTGTACTTTGCTATGAAGTTCCACCAGGAATGAGTTTTCATGCAAAAACTGTCTATTTCAACTAAATTGATCCATCCAAAACGAACCTTTGTACTTTGCTATGAAGTTCCACCAGGAATGAGTTTTCATACAAAAAACTGTCTATTTCAACTAAATTGATCCATCCAAAACGAACTTTGTACTTTGCTATGAAGTTCCACCAGGAATGAGTTTTCATGCAAAAACTGTCTATTTCAACTAACTTTGTCCATCCAAAACGAACTTTGTACTTTGCTATGAGTTCCACCAGGAATGAGTTTTCATACAAAAACTGTCTATTTCAACTAACCTTTGTCCATCCAAAACAAACTTTGTACTTTGCTATGAAGATCCACCAGGAATGAGTTTTTATGCAAAAACTGTCTATTTTCAACTAACTTTGTCCATCCAAAACGAACTTTGTACTTTGCTATGAAGTTCCACCAGGAATGAGTTTTTATGCAAAAAACTGTCCCTATTTCAACTAACTTTGTCCATACCAAAACGAACTTTGTAATTGCTATGAAGTTTCCACCAGGAATGAGTTTTCATGCAAAAACTGTCTATTTCAACTAACTTTGTCCATCCAAAACGAACTTTGTACTATTGCTATGAAGTTCCACCAGGAATGAGTT
Source organism: Anopheles moucheti (assembly GCF_943734755.1). NCBI lineage: Eukaryota > Metazoa > Arthropoda > Insecta > Diptera > Culicidae > Anopheles > Anopheles moucheti. The sequence continues at coordinate 75,384 of NW_026453693.1, forward strand.
TTCATGCAAGAACTGTCTATTTCAAACTAAATTGATCCATCCAAAACGAACTTTGTGCTTTGCTATGAAGTTCCACCAGGAATGAGTTTTCATGCAAGAACTGTCTATTTCAACTAAATTGATCCATCCAAAACGAACTTTGTACTTTGCTATGAAGTTCCACAGGAATGAGTTTTCATGCAAAAACTGTCTATTTCAACTAACTTTGTCCATCCAAAACGAACTTTTGTACTTTGCTATGAAGTTCCACCAGGAATGAGTTTTCATGCAAAAACTGTCTATTTCAACTAAATTGATCCATCCAAAACGAACTTTGTACTTTGCTATGAAGTTCCACCAGGAATGAGTTTTTATGCAAAAACTGTCTATTTCAACTTACTTTGTCCATCCAAAACGAACTTTGTACTTTGCTATGAAGTTCCACCAGGAATGAGTTTTTATGCAAAAACTGTCTATTCAACTAACTTTGTCCATCCAAACGAACTTTGTACTTTGCTATGAAGGTTCCACCAGGAATGAGTTTTCATGCAAAAACTGTCTATTTCAACTAAATTGATCCATCCAAAACGAACTTTGTACTTTGCTATGAAGTTCCACCAGGAATGAGTTTTCATGCAAAAACTGTCTATTTCAGCTAACTTTGTCCATCCCAAAACGAACTTTGTACTTTGCTATGAAGTTCCACCAGGAATGAGTTTTCATAACAAAAACTGTCTATTCAACTAACTTTGTCCATCCAAAACAAACTTTGTACTTTGCTATGAAGTTCCACCAGGAATGAGTTTTCATGCAAAAACTGTCTATTTCAACTAAATTGATCCATCCAAAACGAACTTTGTACTTTGCTATGAAGTTCCACCAGGAATGAGTTTTCATGCAAAAACTGTCTATTTCAACTAACTTTGTCCATCCAAAACGAACTTTGTACTTTGCTATGAAGTTCCACCAGGAATGAGTTTTCATGCAAAAACTGTCTATTTCAACTAACTTTGTCCATCCAAAACGAACTTTGTACTTTGCTATGAAGTTCCACCAGGAATGAGTTTTCATACAAAAACTGTCTATTTCAACTTAATTCGTCCATCCAAAACGAACTTTGTACTTTGCTATGAAGTTCCACCAGGATGAGTTTTTCATGCAAAAACTGTCTATTTCAACTAACTTTGTCCATCCAAAACGAACTTTGTACTTTGCTATGAAGTTCCACCAGGAATGAGTTTTCATGCAAAAACTGTCTATTTCAACTTAAATTGATCCATCCAAAACGAACTTTGTACTTTGCTATGAAGTTCCACCAGGAATGAGTTTTCATGCAAAAAACTGTCCTATTCCAACTAACTTTGTCCATCCAAAACGAACTTTGTACTTTGCTATGAAGTTCCACCAGGAATGAGCTTTCATGCAAAAACTGTCTATTTCAACTAACTTTGTCCATCCAAAACGAACTTTGTACTTTGCTATGAAGTTCCACCAGGAATGAGTTTTTATGCAAAAACTGTCTATTTCAACTAACTTTGTCCATCCAAACGAACTTTGTACTTTGCTATGAAGTTCCACCAGAATGAGTTTTCATGCAAAAACTGTCTATTTCAACTAACTTTGTCCATCCAAAACGAACTTTGTACTTTGCTATGAAGTTCCACCAGGAATGAGTTTTCATGCAAAAAACTGTCTATTTCAACTTAATTCGTCCATCTGATTCGAACTTTGTACTTTGCTATGAAGTTCCACCAGGAATGAGTTTTTATGCAAAAACTGTCTATTTCAACTTAATTCGTCCATCCAAAACGAACTTTGTACTTTGCTATGAAGTTCCACCAGGAATGAGTTTTCATGCAAAAAACTGTCTATTTCAACTAACTTTGTCCATCCAAAACGAACTTTGTACTTTGCAATGAAGTTCCACCAGGAATGAGTTTTCATGCAAAAACTGTCTATTTCAACTAAATTGATCCATCCAAACGAACTTTGTACTTGCTATGAAGTTCCACCAGGAATGAGTTTTCATGCAAAAACTGTCTATTTCAACTAACTTTGTCCATCCAAAACGAACTTTGTACTTTGCTATGAAGTTCCACCAGGAATGAGTTTTCATGCAAAAAACTGTCTATTTCAACTAACTTTGTCCATCCAAAACGAACTTTGTACTTTGCTATGAAGTTCCACCAGGAATGAGTTTTCATACAAAAACTGTCTATTTCAACTTAATTCGTCCATCCAAAACGAACTTTGTACTTTGCTATGAAGTTCCACCAGGAATGAGTTTTCATGCAAAAACTGTCTATTTCAACTAACTTTGTCCATCCAAAACGAACTTTGTACTTTGCTATGAAGTTCCACCAGGAATGAGTTTTCATGCAAAACTGTCTATTTCAACTAAATTGATCCATCCAAACGAACTTTGTACTTTGCTATGAAGTTCCACCAGGAATGAGTTTTCATGCAAAACTGTCTATTCCAACTAACTTTGTCCATCCAAAACGAACTTTGTACTTTGCTATGAAGTTCCACCAGGAATGAGCTTTCATGCAAAAACTGTCTATTTCAACTAACTTTGTCCATCCAAAACGAACTTTGTACTTTGCTATGAAGTTCCACCAGGAATGAGTTTTTTATGCAAAAAACTGTCTATTTCAACTAACTTTGTCCATCCAAAACGAACTTTGTACTTTGCTATGAAGTTCCACCAGGAATGAGTTTTCATGCAAAAACTGTCTATTTCAACTAACTTTGTCCATCCAAACGAACTTTGTACTTTGCTATGAAGTTCCACCAGGAATGAGTTTTCATGCAAAAACTGTCTATTTCACTAAATTGATCCATCCAAAACGAACTTTGTACTTTGCTATGAAGTTCCACCAGGAATGAGTTTCATGCAAAAAACTGTCTATTTCAACTAACTTTGTCCATCTAAAACGAACTTTGTACTTTGCTATGAAGTTCTACCAGGAATGAGTTTTCATGCAAAAACTGTCTATTTCAACTTAATTCGTCCATCTGATTCGAACTTTGTACTTTGCTATGAAGTTCCACCAGGAATGAGTTTTCATACAAAAACTGTCTATTTCAACTTAATTCGTCCATCCAAAACGAACTTTGTACTTTGCTATGAAGCTTCCAACCAGGAATGAGTTTTCATGCAAAAACTGTCTATTTCAACTAAATTGATCCATCCAAAACGAACTTTGTACTTTGCTATGAAGTTCCACCAGGAATGAGTTTTTATGCAAAAACTGTCTATTTCAACTAACTTTGTCCATCCAAAACGAACTTTGTACTTTGCTATGAAGTTCCACCAGGAATGAGTTTTCATGCAAAAACTGTCTATTTCAACTTAATTCGTCCATCTGATTCGAACTTTGTACTTTGCTATGAAGTTCCACCAGGAATGAGTTTTCATACAAAAACTGTCTATTTCAACTTAATTCGTCCATCCAAAACGAACTTTGTACTTTGCTATGAAGTTCCACCAGGAATGAGTTTTCATGCAAAAACTGTCTATTTCAACTAACTTTGTCCATCCAAAACGAACTTTGTACTTTGCTATGAAGTTCCACCAGGAATGAGTTTTCATGCAAAAAACTGTCTATTTCAACTAAATTGATCCATCCAAAACGAACTTTGTACTTTGCTATGAAGTTCCACCAGGAATGAGTTTTCATGCAAAAACTGTCTATTTCAACTAACTTTGTCCATCCAAAACGAACTTTGTACTTTGCTATGAAGTTCCACCAGGAATGAGTTTTCATGCAAAAACTGTCTATTTCAACTAACTTTGTCCATCTGATTCGAACTTTGTACTTTGCTATGAAGTTCCACCAGGAATGAGTTTTCATACAAAAACTGTCTATTTCAACTTAATTCGTCCATCCAAAACGAACTTTGTACTTTGCTATGAAGTTCCACCAGGAATGAGTTTTCATGCAAAAACTGTCTATTTCAACTAACTTTGTCCATCAAAACGAACTTTGTACTTTGCTATGAAGTTCCACCAGGAATGAGTTTTCATGCAAAAACTGTCTATTTCAACTAAATTGATCCATCCAAAACGAACTTTGTACTTTGCTATGAAGTTCCACCAGGAATGAGTTTTTATGCAAAAACTGTCTATTTCAACTAACTTTGTCCATCCAAAACGAACTTTGTACTTTGCTATGAAGTTCCACCAGGAATGAGTTTTCATGCAAAACTGTCTATTTCAACTAAATTGATCCATCCAAAACGAACTTTGTACTTTGCTATGAAGTTCCACCAGGAATGAGTTTTCATACAAAAACTGTCTATTTCAACTTAATTCGTCCATCCAAAACGAACTTTGTACTTTGCTATGAAGTTCCACCAGGAATGAGTTTTCATGCAAGAACTGTCTATTTCACTAAATTGATCCATCCAAAACGAACTTTGTACTTTGCTATGAAGTTCCACCAGGAATGAGTTTTCATGCAAAAACTGTCTATTTCAACTAAATTGATCCATCCAAAACGAACTTTGTACTTTGCTATGAAGTTCCACCAGGAATGAGTTTTCATACAAAAACTGTCTATTTCAACTTAATTCGTCCATCCAAAACGAACTTTGTACTTTGCTATGAAGTTCCACCAGGAATGAGTTTTCATGCAAGAACTGTCTATTTCAACTAAATTGATCCATCCAAAACGAACTTTGTACTTTGCTATGAAGTTCCACCAGGAAGAGTTTTCATGCAAAAACTGTCTATTTCAACTAAATTGATCCATCCAAAACGAACTTTGTACTTTGCTATGAAGTTCCACCAGGAATGAGTTTTCATGCAAAAACTGTCTATTTCAACTAAATGATCCATCCAAAACGAACTTTGTACTTTGCTATGAAGTTCCACCAGGAATGAGTTTTTATGCAAAAACTGTCTATTTCAACTAACTTTGTCCATCCAAAACGAACTTTGTACTTTGCTATGAAGTCCACCAGGAATGAGTTTTCATGCAAAAATGTCTATTTCAACTAACTTTGTCCATCCAAAACGAACTTTGTACTTTGCTATGAAGTTCCACCAGGAATGAGTTTTCATGCAAAAACTGTCTATTTCAACTAAATTGATCCATCCAAAACGAACTTTGTACTTTGCTATGAAGTTCCACCAGGAATGAGTTTTCATACAAAAACTGTCTATTTCAACTTAATTCGTCCATCCAAAACGAACTTTGTACTTTGCTATGAAGTTCCACCAGGAATGAGTTTTCATGCAAGAACTGTCTATTTCAACTAAAATGATCCATCCAAAACGAACTTTGTACTTTGCTATGAAGTTCCACCAGGAATGAGTTTTCATGCAAAAACTGTCTATTTCAACTAAATTGATCCATCCAAAACGAACTTTGTACTTTGCTATGAAGTTCCACCAGGAATGAGTTTTCATGCAAAAACTGTCTATTTCAACTAAATTGATCCATCCAAAACGAACATTGTACTTTGCTATGAAGTTCCACCAGGAATGAGTTGTTATGCAAAAACTGTCTATTTCAACTAACTTTGTCCATCCAAAACGAACTTTGTACTTTGCTATGAAGTTCCACCAGGAATGAGTTTTTATGCAAAAACTGTCTATTTCAACTTAATTCGTCCATCCAAAACGAACTTTGTACTTTGCTATGAAGTTCCACCAGGAATGAGTTTTCATGCAAGAACTGTCTATTTCAACTAAATTGATCCATCCAAAACGAACTTTGTACTTTGCTATGAAGTTCCACCAGGAATGAGTTTTCATGCAAGAACTGTCTATTTCAACTAAATTGATCCATCCAAAACGAACTTTGTACTTTGCTATGAAGTTCCACCAGGAATGAGTTTTCATGCAAAAACTGTCTATTTCAACTAAATTGATCCATCCAAAACGAACTTTGTACTTTGCTATGAAGTTCCACCAGGAATGAGTTTTTCATGCAAAAACTGTCTATTTCAACTAAATTGATCCATCCAAAACGAACTTTGTACTTTGCTATGAAGTTCCACCAGGAATGAGTTTTTATGCAAAAACTGTCTATTTCAACTTACTTTGTCCATCCAAAACGAACTTTGTACTTTGCTATGAAGTTCCACCAGGAATGAGTTTTTATGCAAAAACTGTCTATTTCAACTAACTTTGTCCATCCAAAACGAACTTTGTACTTTGCTATGAAGTTCCACCAGGAATGAGTTTTCATGCAAAAACTGTCTATTTCAACTAAATTGATCCATCCAAAACGAACTTTGTACTTTGCTATGAAGTTCCACCAGGAATGAGTTTTCATGCAAAAACTGTCTATTTCAGCTAACTTTGTCCATCCAAAACGAACTTTGTACTTTGCTATGAAGTTCCACCAGGAATGAGTTTTCATACAAAAACTGTCTATTTCAACTAACTTTGTCCATCCAAAACAAACTTTGTACTTTGCTATGAAGTTCCACCAGGAATGAGTTTTTATGCAAAAACTGTCTATTTCAACTAACTTTGTCCATCCAAAACGAACTTTGTACTTTGCTATGAAGTTCCACCAGGAATGAGTTTTCATACAAAAAACTGTCTATTTCAACTTAATTCGTCCATCCAAAACGAACTTTGTATTTTGCTATGAAGTTCCACCAGGAATGAGTTTTCATGCAAGAACTGTCTATTTCAACTAAATTGATCCATCCAAAACGAACTTTGTACTTTGCTATGAAGTTCCACCAGGAATGAGTTTTCATGCAAAAACTGTCTATTTCAACTAAATTGATCCATCCAAAACGAACTTTGTACTTTGCTATGAAGTTCCACCAGGAATGAGCTTTCATGCAAAAACTGTCTATTTCAACTAACTTTGTCCATCCAAAACGAACTTTGTACTTTGCTATGAAGTTCCACCAGGAATGAGTTTTTATGCAAAAACTGTCTATTTCAACTAACTTTGTCCATCCAAAACGAACTTTGTACTTTGCTATGAAGTTCCACCAGGAATGAGTTTTCATGCAAAAACTGTCTATTTCAACTAACTTTGTCCATCCAAAACGAACTTTGTACTTTGCTATGAAGTTCCACCAGGAATGAGTTTTCATGCAAAAACTGTCTATTTCAACTAAATTGATCCATCCAAAACGAACTTTGTACTTTGCTATGAAGTTCCACCAGGAATGAGTTTTCATGCAAAAACTGTCTATTTCAACTAACTTTGTCCATCTAAAACGAACTTTGTACTTTGCTATGAAGTTCTACCAGGAATGAGTTTTCATGCAAAAACTGTCTATTTCAACTTAATTCGTCCATCTGATTCGAACTTTGTACTTTGCTATGAAGTTCACCAGGAATGAGTTTTCATACAAAAACTGTCTATTTCAACTTAATTCGTCCATCCAAAACGAACTTTGTACTTTGCTATGAAGTTCCACCAGGAATGAGTTTTCATGCAAAAACTGTCTATTTCAACTAAATTTATCCATCCAAAACGAACTTTGTACTTTGCTATGAAGTTCCACCAGGAATGAGTTTTTTATGCAAAAACTGTCTATTTCAACTAACTTTGTCCATCCAAAACGAACTTTGTACTTTGCTATGAAGTTCCACCAGGAATGAGTTTTCATGCAAAAACTGTCTATTTCAACTTAATTCGTCCATCTGATTCGAACTTTGTACTTTGCTATGAAGTTCCACCAGGAATGAGTTTTCATACAAAAACTGTCTATTTCAACTTAATTCGTCCATCCAAAACGAACTTTGTACTTTGCTATGAAGTTCCACCAGGAATGAGTTTTCATGCAAAAACTGTCTATTTCAACTAACTTTGTCCATCCAAAACGAACTTTGTACTTTGCTATGAAGTTCCACCAGGAATGAGTTTTCATGCAAAAACTGTCTATTTCAACTAAATTGATCCATCCAAAACGAACTTTGTACTTTGCTATGAAGTTCCACCAGGAATGAGTTTTCATGCAAAAACTGTCTATTTCAACTAACTTTGTCCATCCAAAACGAACTTTGTACTTTGCTATGAAGTTCCACCAGGAATGAGTTTTCATGCAAAAACTGTCTATTTCAACTAACTTTGTCCATCTGATTCGAACTTTGTACTTTGCTATGAAGTTCCACCAGGAATGAGTTTTCATACAAAAACTGTCTATTTCAACTTAATTCGTCCATCCAAAACGAACTTTGTACTTTGCTATGAAGTTCCACCAGGAATGAGTTTTCATGCAAAAACTGTCTATTTCAACTAACTTTGTCCATCCAAAACGAACTTTGTACTTTGCTATGAAGTTCCACCAGGAATGAGTTTTCATGCAAAAACTGTCTATTTCAACTAAATTGATCCATCCAAAACGAACTTTGTACTTTGCTATGAAGTTCCACCAGGAATGAGTTTTTATGCAAAAACTGTCTATTTCAACTAACTTTGTCCATCCAAAACGAACTTTGTACTTTGCTATGAAGTTCCACCAGGAATGAGTTTTCATGCAAAAACTGTCTATTTCAACTAAATTGATCCATCCAAAACGAACTTTGTACTTTGCTATGAAGTTCCCACCAGGAATGAGTTTTCATACAAAAACTGTCTATTTCAACTTAATTCGTCCATCCAAAACGAACTTTGTACTTTGCTATGAAGTTCCACCAGGAATGAGTTTTCATGCAAGAACTGTCTATTTCAACTAAATTGATCCATCCAAAACGAACTTTGTACTTTGCTATGAAGTTCCACCAGGAATGAGTTTTCATGCAAAAACTGTCTATTTCAACTAAATTGATCCATCCAAAACGAACTTTGTACTTTGCTATGAAGTTCCACCAGGAATGAGTTTTCATACAAAAACTGTCTATTTCAACTCAATTCGTCCATCCAAAACGAACTTTGTACTTTGCTATGAAGTTCCACCAGGAATGAGTTTTCATGCAAGAACTGTCTATTTCAACTAAATTGATCCATCCAAAACGAACTTTGTACTTTGCTATGAAGTTCCACCAGGAATGAGTTTTCATGCAAAAACTGTCTATTTCAACTAAATTGATCCATCCAAAACGAACTTTGTACTTTGCTATGAAGTTCCACCAGGAATGAGTTTTCATGCAAAAACTGTCTATTTCAACTAAATTGATCCATCCAAAACGAACTTTGTACTTTGCTATGAAGTTCCACCAGGAATGAGTTTTTATGCAAAAACTGTCTATTTCAACTAACTTTGTCCATCCAAAACGAACTTTGTACTTTGCTATGAAGTTCCACCAGGAATGAGTTTTCATGCAAAAACTGTCTATTTCAACTAAATTGATCCATCCAAAACGAACTTTGTACTTTGCTATGAAGTTCCACCAGGAATGAGTTTTCATGCAAAAACTGTCTATTTCAACTAACTTTGTCCATCCAAAACGAACTTTGTACTTTGCTATGAAGTTCCACCAGGAATGAGTTTTCATACAAAAAGTGTCTATTTCAACTAACTTTGTCCATCCAAAACAAACTTTGTACTTTGCTATGAAGTTCCACCAGGAATGAGTTTTCATGCAAAAACTGTCTATTTCAACTAAATTGATCCATCCAAAACGAACTTTGTACTTTGCTATGAAGTTCCACCAGGAATGAGTTTTCATGCAAAAACTGTCTATTTCAACTAACTTTGTCCATCCAAAACGAACTTTGTACTTTGCTATGAAGTTCCACCAGGAATGAGTTTTCATGCAAAAACTGTCTATTTCAACTAAATTGATCCATCCAAAACGAACTTTGTACTTTGCTATGAAGTTCCACCAGGAATGAGTTTTTATGCAAAAACTGTCTATTTCAACTAACTTTGTCCATCCAAAACGAACTTTGTACTTTGCTATGAAGTTCCACCAGGAATGAGTTTTCATGCAAAAACTGTCTATTTCAACTAAATTGATCCATCCAAAACGAACTTTGTACTTTGCTATGAAGTTCCACCAGGAATGAGTTTTCATACAAAAACTGTCTATTTCAACTTAATTCGTCCATCCAAAACGAACTTTGTACTTTGCTATGAAGTTCCACCAGGAATGAGTTTTCATGCAAGAACTGTCTATTTCAACTAAATTGATCCATCCAAAACGAACTTTGTACTTTGCTATGAAGTTCCACCAGGAATGAGTTTTCATGCAAAAACTGTCTATTTCAACTAAATTGATCCATCCAAAACGAACTTTGTACTTTGCTATGAAGTTCCACCAGGAATGAGTTTTCATACAAAAACTGTCTATTTCAACTTAATTCGTCCATCCAAAACGAACTTTGTACTTTGCTATGAAGTTCCACCAGGAATGAGTTTTCATGCAAGAACTGTCTATTTCAACTAAATTGATCCATCCAAAACGAACTTTGTACTTTGCTATGAAGTTCCACCAGGAATGAGTTTTCATGCAAAAACTGTCTATTTCAACTAAATTGATCCATCCAAAACGAACTTTGTACTTTGCTATGAAGTTCCACCAGGAATGAGTTTTCATACAAAAACTGTCTATTTCAACTAAATTGATCCATCCAAAACGAACTTTGTACTTTGCTATGAAGTTCCACCAGGAATGAGTTTTCATGCAAAAACTGTCTATTTCAACTAACTTTGTCCATCCAAAACGAACTTTGTACTTTGCTATGAAGTTCCACCAGGAATGAGTTTTCATACAAAAACTGTCTATTTCAACTAACTTTGTCCATCCAAAACAAACTTTGTACTTTGCTATGAAGTTCCACCAGGAATGAGTTTTTATGCAAAAACTGTCTATTTCAACTAACTTTGTCCATCCAAAACGAACTTTGTACTTTGCTATGAAGTTCCACCAGGAATGAGTTTTTATGCAAAAACTGTCTATTTCAACTAACTTTGTCCATCCAAAACGAACTTTGTACTTTGCTATGAAGTTCCACCAGGAATGAGTTTTCATGCAAAAACTGTCTATTTCAACTAACTTTGTCCATCCAAAACGAACTTTGTACTTTGCTATGAAGTTCCACCAGGAATGAGTTTTCATGCAAGAACTGTCTATTTCAACTAAATTGATCCATCCAAAACGAACTTTGTGCTTTGCTATGAAGTTCCACCAGGAATGAGTTTTCATGCAAGAACTGTCTATTTCAACTAAATTGATCCATCCAAAACGAACTTTGTACTTTGCTATGAAGTTCCACCAGGAATGAGTTTTCATGCAAAAACTGTCTATTTCAACTAAATTGATCCATCCAAAACGAACTTTGTACTTTGCTATGAAGTTCCACCAGGAATGAGTTTTCATGCAAAAACTGTCTATTTCAACTAAATTGATCCATCCAAAACGAACTTTGTACTTTGCTATGAAGTTCCACCAGGAATGAGTTTTTATGCAAAAACTGTCTATTTCAACTTACTTTGTCCATCCAAAACGAACTTTGTACTTTGCTATGAAGTTCCACCAGGAATGAGTTTTTATGCAAAAACTGTCTATTTCAACTAACTTTGTCCATCCAAAACGAACTTTGTACTTTGCTATGAAGTTCCACCAGGAATAAATTTTCATGCAAAAACTGTCTATTTCAACTAATTGATCCATCCAAAACGAACTTTGTACTTTGCTATGAAGTTCCACCAGGAATGAGTTTTTCATGCAAAAACTGTCTATTTCAGCTAACTTTGTCCATCCAAAACGAACTTTGTACTTTGCTATGAAGTTCCACCAGGAATGAGTTTTCATACAAAAACTGTCTATTTCAACTAACTTTGTCCATCCAAAACAAACTTTGTACTTTGCTATGAAGTTCCACCAGGAATGAGTTTTTATGCAAAAACTGTCTATTTCAACTAACTTTGTCCATCCAAAACGAACTTTGTACTTTGCTATGAAGTTCCACCAGGAATGAGTTTTCATGCAAAAACTGTCTATTTCAACTAACTTTGTCCATCCAAAACGAACTTTGTACTTTGCTATGAAGTTCCACCAGGAATGAGTTTTCATGCAAAAACTGTCTATTTCAACTAAATTGATCCATCCAAAACGAACTTTGTACTTTGCTATGAAGTTCCACCAGGAATGAGTTTTCATACAAAAACTGTCTATTTCAACTTAATTCGTCCATCCAAAACGAACTTTGTACTTTGCTATGAAGTTCCACCAGGAATGAGTTTTCATGCAAAAACTGTCTATTTCAACTAAATTGATCCATCCAAAACGAACTTTGTACTTTGCTATGAAGTTCCACCAGGAATGAGTTTTCATGCAAAAACTGTCTATTTCAACTAAATTGATCCATCCAAAACGAACTTTGTACTTTGCTATGAAGTTCCACCAGGAATGAGTTTACATGCAAAAACTGTCTATTTCAACTTAATTCGTCCATCCAAAACGAACTTTGTACTTTGCTATGAAGTTCTACCAGGAATGAGTTTTCATGCAAAAACTGTCTATTTCAACTAAATTGATCCATCCAAAACGAACTTTGTACTTTGCTATGAAGTTCCACCAGGAATGAGTTGTTATGCAAAAACTGTCTATTTCAACTAACTTTGTCCATCCAAAACGAACTTTGTACTTTGCTATGAAGTTCCACCAGGAATGAGTTTTCATGCAAAAACTGTCTATTTCAACTAAATTGATCCATCCAAAACGAACTTTGTACTTTGCTATGAAGTTCCACCAGGAATGAGTTTTCATGCAAAAACTGTCTATTTCAACTAAATTGATCCATCCAAAACGAACTTTGTACTTTGCTATGAAGTTCCACCAGGAATGAGTTTTCATGCAAAAACTGTCTATTTCAACTTAATTCGTCCATCCAAAACGAACTTTGTACTTTGCTATGAAGTTCCACCAGGAATGAGTTTTCATACAAAAACTGTCTATTTCAACTTAATTCGTCCATCCAAAACGAACTTTGTACTTTGCTATGAAGTTCCACCAGGAATGAGTTTTCATGCAAAAACTGTCTATTTCAACTAAATTGATCCATCCAAAACGAACTTTGTACTTTGCTATGAAGTTCCACCAGGAATGAGTTTTCATGCAAAAACTGTCTATTTCAACTTAATTCGTCCATCCAAAACGAACTTTGTACTTTGCTATGAAGTTCTACCAGGAATGAGTTTTCATGCAAAAACTGTCTATTTCAACTAAATTGATCCATCCAAAACGAACTTTGTACTTTGCTATGAAGTTCCACCAGGAATGAGTTGTTATGCAAAAACTGTCTATTTCAACTAACTTTGTCCATCCAAAACGAACTTTGTACTTTGCTATGAAGTTCCACCAGGAATGAGTTTTTATGCAAAAACTGTCTATTTCAACTAACTTTGTCCATCCAAAACGAACTTTGTACTTTGCTATGAAGTTCCACCAGGAATGAGTTTTCATGCAAAAACTGTCTATTTCAACTAAATTGATCCATCCAAAACGAACTTTGTACTTTGCTATGAAGTTCCACCAGGAATGAGTTTTCATGCAAAAACTGTCTATTTCAACTTAATTCGTCCATCCAAAACGAACTTTGTACTTTGCTATGTAGTTCTACCAGGAATGAGTTTTCATGCAAAAACTGTCTATTTCAACTTAATTCGTCCATCTGATTCGAACTTTGTACTTTGCTATGAAGTTCCACCAGGAATGAGTTTTCATACAAAAACTGTCTATTTCAACTTAATTCGTCCATCCAAAACGAACTTTGTACTTTGCTATGAAGTTCCACCAGGAATGAGTTTTCATGCAAAAACTGTCTATTATAACTAACTTTGTCCATCCAAAACGAACTTTGTACTTTGCTATGAAGTTCCACCAGGAATGAGTTTTCATGCAAAAACTGTCTATTTCAACTAAATTGATCCATCCAAAACGAACTTTGTACTTTGCTATGAAGTTCCACCAGGAATGAGTTTTTATGCAAAAACTGTCTATTTCAACTAACTTTGTCCATCCAAAACGAACTTTGTACTTTGCTATGAAGTTCCACCAGGAATGAGTTTTCATGCAAAAACTATCTATTTCAACTAAATTGATCCATCCAAAACGAACTTTGTACTTTGCTATGAAGTTCCACCAGGAATGAGTTTTCATGCAAAAACTGTCTATTTCAACTAAATTGATCCATCCAAAACGAACTTTGTACTTTGCTATGAAGTTCCACCAGGAATGAGTTTTCATACAAAAACTGTCTATTTCAACTAACTTTGTCCATCCAAAACGAACTTTGTACTTTGCTATGAAGTTCCACCAGGAATGAGTTTTCATACAAAAACTGTCTATTTCAACTAACTTTGTCCATCCAAAACGAACTTTGTACTTTGCTATGAAGTTCCACCAGGAATGAGTTTTCATGCAAAAACTGTCTATTTCAACTAAATTGATCCATCCAAAACGAACTTTGTACTTTGCTATGAAGTTCCACCAGGAATGAGTTTTCATGCAAAAACTGTCTATTTCAACTAACTTTGTCCATCCAAAACGAACTTTGTACTTTGCTATGAAGTTCCACCAGGAATGACTTTTTATGCAAAAACTGTCTATTTCAAGTAACTTTGTCCATCCAAAACGAACTTTGTACTTTGCTATGAAGTTCCACCAGGAATGAGTTTTCATGCAAAAACTGTCTATTTCAACTAAATTGATCCATCCAAAACGAACTTTGTACTTTGCTATGAAGTTCCACCAGGAATGAGTTTTCATGCAAAAACTGTCTATTTCAACTAACTTTGTCCATCCAAAACGAACTTTGTACTTTGCTATGAAGTTCCACCAGGAATGAGTTTTCATACAAAAACTGTCTATTTCAACTAACTTTGTCCATCCAAAACCAACTTTGTACTTTGCTATGAAGTTCCACCAGGAATGAGTTTTTATGCAAAAACTGTCTATTTCAACTAACTTTGTCCATCCAAAACGAACTTTGTACTTTGCTATGAAGTTCCACCAGGAATGAGTTTTTATGCAAAAACTGTCTATTTCAACTAACTTTGTCCATCCAAAACGAACTTTGTACTTTGCTATGAAGTTCCACCAGGAATGAGTTTTCATGCAAAAACTGTCTATTTCAACTAAATTGATCCATCCAAAACGAACTTTGTACTTTGCTATGAAGTTCCACCAGGAATGAGTTTTCATACAAAAACTGTCTATTTCAACTTAATTCGTCCATCCAAAACGAACTTTGTACTTTGCTATGAAGTTCCACCAGGAATGAGTTTTCATGCAAAAACTGTCTATTTCAACTAAATTGATCCATCCAAAACGAACTTTGTACTTTGCTATGAAGTTCCACCAGGAATGAGTTTTCATGCAAAAACTGTCTATTTCAACTAAATTGATCCATCCAAAACGAACTTTGTACTTTGCTATGAAGTTCCACCAGGAATGAGTTTTCATGCAAAAACTATCTATTTCAACTAAATTGATCCATCCAAAACGAACTTTGTACTTTGCTATGAAGTTCCACCAGGAATGAGTTTTCATGCAAAAACTGTCTATTTCAACTAAATTGATCCATCCAAAACGAACTTTGTACTTTGCTATGAAGTTCCACCAGGAATGAGTTTTCATACAAAAACTGTCTATTTCAACTAACTTTGTCCATCCAAAACGAACTTTGTACTTTGCTATGAAGTTCCACCAGGAATGAGTTTTCATGCAAAAACTGTCTATTTCAACTAAATTGATCCATCCAAAACGAACTTTGTACTTTGCTATGAAGTTCCACCAGGAATGAGTTTTCATACAAAAACTGTCTATTTCAACTAACTTTGTCCATCCAAAACGAACTTTGTACTTTGCTATGAAGTTCCACCAGGAATGAGTTGTTATGCAAAAACTGTCTATTTCAACTAACTTTGTCCATCCAAAACGAACTTTGTACTTTGCTATGAAGTTCCACCAGGAATGAGTTTTCATGCAAAAACTGTCTATTTCAACTAAATTGATCCATCCAAAACGAACTTTGTACTTTGCTATGAAGTTCCACCAGGAATGAGTTTTCATGCAAAAACTGTCTATTTCAACTAACTTTGTCCATCTAAAACGAACTTTGTACTTTGCTATGAAGTTCTACCAGGAATGAGTTTTCATGCAAAAACTGTCTATTTCAACTTAATTCGTCCATCCAAAACGAACTTTGTACTTTGCTATGAAGTTCCACCAGGAATGAGTTTTCATGCAAAAACTGTCTATTTCAACTAACTTTGTCCATCCAAAACGAACTTTGTACTTTGCTATGAAGTTCCACCAGGAATGAGTTTTCATGCAAAAACTGTCTATTTCAACTAAATTGATCCATCCAAAACGAACTTTGTACTTTGCTATGAAGTTCCACCAGGAATGAGTTTTCATGCAAAAACTGTCTATTTCAGCTAACTTTGTCCATCCAAAACGAACTTTGTACTTTGCTATGAAGTTCCACCAGGAATGAGTTTTCATACAAAAACTGTCTATTTCAACTAACTTTGTCCATCCAAAACAAACTTTGTACTTTGCTATGAAGTTCCACCAGGAATGAGTTTTTATGCAAAAACTGTCTATTTCAACTAACTTTGTCCATCCAAAACGAACTTTGTACTTTGCTATGAAGTTCCACCAGGAATGAGTTTTCATGCAAAAACTGTCTATTTCAGCTAACTTTGTCCATCCAAAACGAACTTTGTACTTTGCTATGAAGTTCCACCAGGAATGAGTTTTCATGCAAAAACTGTCTATTTCAACTAAATTGATCCATCCAAAACGAACTTTGTACTTTGCTATGAAGTTCCACCAGGAATGAGTTTTCATACAAAAACTGTCTATTTCAACTTAATTCGTCCATCCAAAACGAACTTTGTACTTTGCTATGAAGTTCCACCAGGAATGAGTTTTCATGCAAAAACTGTCTATTTCAACTAAATTGATCCATCCAAAACGAACTTTGTACTTTGCTATGAAGTTCCACCAGGAATGAGTTTACATGCAAAAACTGTCTATTTCAACTTAATTCGTCCATCCAAAACGAACTTTGTACTTTGCTATGAAGTTCTACCAGGAATGAGTTTTCATGCAAAAACTGTCTATTTCAACTAAATTGATCCATCCAAAACGAACTTTGTACTTTGCTATGAAGTTCCACCAGGAATGAGTTTTCATGCAAAAACTGTCTATTTCAACTTAATTCGTCCATCCAAAACGAACTTTGTACTTTGCTATGAAGTTCCACCAGGAATGAGTTTTCATGCAAAAACTGTCTATTTCAACTAAATTGATCCATCCAAAACGAACTTTGTACTTTGCTATGAAGTTCCACCAGGAATGAGTTTTCATGCAAAAACTGTCTATTTCAACTTAATTCGTCCATCCAAAACGAACTTTGTACTTTGCTATGAAGTTCCACCAGGAATGAGTTTTCATACAAAAACTGTCTATTTCAACTTAATTCGTCCATCCAAAACGAACTTTGTACTTTGCTATGAAGTTCCACCAGGAATGAGTTTTCATGCAAAAACTGTCTATTTCAACTAAATTGATCCATCCAAAACGAACTTTGTACTTTGCTATGAAGTTCCACCAGGAATGAGTTTTCATGCAAAAACTGTCTATTTCAACTTAATTCGTCCATCCAAAACGAACTTTGTACTTTGCTATGAAGTTCTACCAGGAATGAGTTTTCATGCAAAAACTGTCTATTTCAACTAAATTGATCCATCCAAAACGAACTTTGTACTTTGCTATGAAGTTCCACCAGGAATGAGTTGTTATGCAAAAACTGTCTATTTCAACTAACTTTGTCCATCCAAAACGAACTTTGTACTTTGCTATGAAGTTCCACCAGGAATGAGTTTTTATGCAAAAACTGTCTATTTCAACTAACTTTGTCCATCCAAAACGAACTTTGTACTTTGCTATGAAGTTCCACCAGGAATGAGTTTTCATGCAAAAACTGTCTATTTCAACTAAATTGATCCATCCAAAACGAACTTTGTACTTTGCTATGAAGTTCCACCAGGAATGAGTTTTCATGCAAAAACTGTCTATTTCAACTTAATTCGTCCATCCAAAACGAACTTTGTACTTTGCTATGTAGTTCTACCAGGAATGAGTTTTCATGCAAAAACTGTCTATTTCAACTTAATTCGTCCATCTGATTCGAACTTTGTACTTTGCTATGAAGTTCCACCAGGAATGAGTTTTCATACAAAAACTGTCTATTTCAACTTAATTCGTCCATCCAAAACGAACTTTGTACTTTGCTATGAAGTTCCACCAGGAAAGAGTTTTCATGCAAAAACTGTCTATTTCAACTAACTTTGTCCATCCAAAACGAACTTTGTACTTTGCTATGAAGTTCCACCAGGAATGAGTTTTCATGCAAAAACTGTCTATTTCAACTAAATTGATCCATCCAAAACGAACTTTGTACTTTGCTATGAAGTTCCACCAGGAATGAGTTTTTATGCAAAAACTGTCTATTTCAACTAACTTTGTCCATCCAAAACGAACTTTGTACTTTGCTATGAAGTTCCACCAGGAATGAGTTTTCATGCAAAAACTATCTATTTCAACTAAATTGATCCATCCAAAACGAACTTTGTACTTTGCTATGAAGTTCCACCAGGAATGAGTTTTCATGCAAAAACTGTCTATTTCAACTAAATTGATCCATCCAAAACGAACTTTGTACTTTGCTATGAAGTTCCACCAGGAATGAGTTTTCATACAAAAACTGTCTATTTCAACTAACTTTGTCCATCCAAAACGAACTTTGTACTTTGCTATGAAGTTCCACCAGGAATGAGTTGTTATGCAAAAACTGTCTATTTCAACTAACTTTGTCCATCCAAAACGAACTTTGTACTTTGCTATGAAGTTCCACCAGGAATGAGTTTTCATGCAAAAACTGTCTATTTCAACTAAATTGATCCATCCAAAACGAACTTTGTACTTTGCTATGAAGTTCCACCAGGAATGAGTTTTCATGCAAAAACTGTCTATTTCAACTAACTTTGTCCATCCAAAACGAACTTTGTACTTTGCTATGAAGTTCCACCAGGAATGAGTTTTTATGCAAAAACTGTCTATTTCAACTAACTTTGTCCATCCAAAACGAACTTTGTACTTTGGTATGAAGTTCCACCAGGAATGAGTTTTTATGCAAAAACTGTCTATTTCAACTAACTTTGTCCATCCAAAACGAACTTTGTACTTTGCTATGAAGTTCCACCAGGAATGAGTTTTCATGCAAAAACTGTCTATTTCAACTAAATTGATCCATCCAAAACGAACTTTGTACTTTGCTATGAAGTTCCACCAGGAATGAGTTTTCATACAAAAACTGTCTATTTCAACTTAATTCGTCCATCCAAAACGAACTTTGTACTTTGCTATGAAGTTCCACCAGGAATGAGTTTTCATGCAAAAACTGTCTATTTCAACTAAATTGATCCATCCAAAACGAACTTTGTACTTTGCTATGAAGTTCCACCAGGAATGAGTTTTCATGCAAAAACTGTCTATTTCAACTAACTTTGTCCATCCAAAACGAACTTTGTACTTTGCTATGAAGTTCCACCAGGAATGAGTTTTCATACAAAAACTGTCTATTTCAACTAACTTTGTCCATCCAAAACCAACTTTGTACTTTGCTATGAAGTTCCACCAGGAATGAGTTTTTATGCAAAAACTGTCTATTTCAACTAACTTTGTCCATCCAAAACGAACTTTGTACTTTGGTATGAAGTTCCACCAGGAATGAGTTTTTATGCAAAAACTGTCTATTTCAACTAACTTTGTCCATCCAAAACGAACTTTGTACTTTGCTATGAAGTTCCACCAGGAATGAGTTTTCATGCAAAAACTGTCTATTTCAACTAAATTGATCCATCCAAAACGAACTTTGTACTTTGCTATGAAGTTCCACCAGGAATGAGTTTTCATACAAAAACTGTCTATTTCAACTTAATTCGTCCATCCAAAACGAACTTTGTACTTTGCTATGAAGTTCCACCAGGAATGAGTTTTCATGCAAAAACTGTCTATTTCAACTAAATTGATCCATCCAAAACGAACTTTGTACTTTGCTATGAAGTTCCACCAGGAATGAGTTTTCATGCAAAAACTGTCTATTTCAACTAAATTGATCCATCCAAAACGAACTTTGTACTTTGCTATGAAGTTCCACCAGGAATGAGTTTTCATGCAAAAACTGTCTATTTCAACTAAATTGATCCATCCAAAACGAACTTTGTACTTTGCTATGAAGTTCCACCAGGAATGAGTTTTCATGCAAAAACTATCTATTTCAACTAAATTGATCCATCCAAAACGAACTTTGTACTTTGCTATGAAGTTCCACCAGGAATGAGTTTTCATGCAAAAACTGTCTATTTCAACTAAATTGATCCATCCAAAACGAACTTTGTACTTTGCTATGAAGTTCCACCAGGAATGAGTTTTCATACAAAAACTGTCTATTTCAACTAACTTTGTCCATCCAAAACGAACTTTGTACTTTGCTATGAAGTTCCACCAGGAATGAGTTTTCATGCAAAAACTGTCTATTTCAACTAAATTGATCCATCCAAAACGAACTTTGTTCTTTGCTATGAAGTTCCACCAGGAATGAGTTTTCATGCAAAAACTGTCTATTTCAACTTAATTCGTCCATCCGATACGAACTTTGTACTTTGCTATGAAGTTCCACCAGGAATGAGTTTTCATACAAAAACTGTCTATTTCAACTTAATTCGTCCATCCAAAACGAACTTTGTACTTTGCTATGAAGTTCCACCAGGAATGAGTTTTCATGCAAAAACTGTCTATTTCAACTAACTTTGTCCATCCAAAACGAACTTTGTACTTTGCTAGGAAGTTCCACCAGGAATGAGTTTTCATGCAAAAACTGTCTATTTCAATTAAATTGATCCATCCAAAACGAACTTTGTACTTTGCTATGAAGTTCCACCAGGAATGAGTTTTCATGCAAAAACTGTCTATTTCAACTAACTTTGTCCATCCAAAACGAACTTTGTACTTTGCTATGAAGTTCCACCAGGAATGAGTTTGCATACAAAAACTGTTAATTACAACTAAATTGATCCATCCAAAACGAACTTTGTACTTTGCTATGAAGTTCCACCAGGAATGAGTTTTCATGCAAAAACTGTCTATTTCAACTAAATTGATCCATCCAAAACGAACTTTGTACTTTGCTATGAAGTTCCACCAGGAATGAGTTTTCATGCAAAAACTGTCTATTTCAACTTAATTCGTCCATCCAAAACGAACTTTGTACTTTGCTATGAAGTTCTACCAGGAATGAGTTTTCATGCAAAAACTGTCTATTTCAACTAAATTGATCCATCCAAAACGAACTTTGTACTTTGCTATGAAGTTCCACCAGGAATGAGTTGTTATGCAAAAACTGTCTATTTCAACTAACTTTGTCCATCCAAAACGAACTTTGTACTTTGCTATGAAGTTCCACCAGGAATGAGTTTTTATGCAAAAACTGTCTATTTCAACTAACTTTGTCCATCCAAAACGAACTTTGTACTTTGCTATGAAGTTCCACCAGGAATGAGTTTTCATGCAAAAACTGTCTATTTCAACTAAATTGATCCATCCAAAACGAACTTTGTACTTTGCTATGAAGTTCCACCAGGAATGAGTTTTCATGCAAAAACTGTCTATTTCAACTTAATTCGTCCATCCAAAACGAACTTTGTACTTTGCTATGTAGTTCTACCAGGAATGAGTTTTCATGCAAAAACTGTCTATTTCAACTTAATTCGTCCATCTGATTCGAACTTTGTACTTTGCTATGAAGTTCCACCAGGAATGAGTTTTCATACAAAAACTGTCTATTTCAACTTAATTCGTCCATCCAAAACGAACTTTGTACTTTGCTATGAAGTTCCACCAGGAAAGAGTTTTCATGCAAAAACTGTCTATTTCAACTAACTTTGTCCATCCAAAACGAACTTTGTACTTTGCTATGAAGTTCCACCAGGAATGAGTTTTCATGCAAAAACTGTCTATTTCAACTAAATTGATCCATCCAAAACGAACTTTGTACTTTGCTATGAAGTTCCACCAGGAATGAGTTTTTATGCAAAAACTGTCTATTTCAACTAACTTTGTCCATCCAAAACGAACTTTGTACTTTGCTATGAAGTTCCACCAGGAATGAGTTTTCATGCAAAAACTATCTATTTCAACTCAATTGATCCATCCAAAACGAACTTTGTACTTTGCTATGAAGTTCCACCAGGAATGAGTTTTCATGCAAAAACTGTCTATTTCAACTAAATTGATCCATCCAAAACGAACTTTGTACTTTGCTATGAAGTTCCACCAGGAATGAGTTTTCATACAAAAACTGTCTATTTCAACTAACTTTGTCCATCCAAAACGAACTTTGTACTTTGCTATGAAGTTCCACCAGGAATGAGTTGTTATGCAAAAACTGTCTATTTCAACTAACTTTGTCCATCCAAAACGAACTTTGTACTTTGCTATGAAGTTCCACCAGGAATGAGTTTTCATGCAAAAACTGTCTATTTCAACTAAATTGATCCATCCAAAACGAACTTTGTACTTTGCTATGAAGTTCCACCAGGAATGAGTTTTCATGCAAAAACTGTCTATTTCAACTAACTTTGTCCATCCAAAACGAACTTTGTACTTTGCTATGAAGTTCCACCAGGAATGAGTTTTTATGCAAAAACTGTCTATTTCAACTAACTTTGTCCATCCAAAACGAACTTTGTACTTTGGTATGAAGTTCCACCAGGAATGAGTTTTTATGCAAAAACTGTCTATTTCAACTAACTTTGTCCATCCAAAACGAACTTTGTACTTTGCTATGAAGTTCCACCAGGAATGAGTTTTCATGCAAAAACTGTCTATTTCAACTAAATTGATCCATCCAAAACGAACTTTGTACTTTGCTATGAAGTTCCACCAGGAATGAGTTTTCATACAAAAACTGTCTATTTCAACTTAATTCGTCCATCCAAAACGAACTTTGTACTTTGCTATGAAGTTCCACCAGGAATGAGTTTTCATGCAAAAACTGTCTATTTCAACTAAATTGATCCATCCAAAACGAACTTTGTACTTTGCTATGAAGTTCCACCAGGAATGAGTTTTCATGCAAAAACTGTCTATTTCAACTAACTTTGTCCATCCAAAACGAACTTTGTACTTTGCTATGAAGTTCCACCAGGAATGAGTTTTCATACAAAAACTGTCTATTTCAACTAACTTTGTCCATCCAAAACCAACTTTGTACTTTGCTATGAAGTTCCACCAGGAATGAGTTTTTATGCAAAAACTGTCTATTTCAACTAACTTTGTCCATCCAAAACGAACTTTGTACTTTGGTATGAAGTTCCACCAGGAATGAGTTTTTATGCAAAAACTGTCTATTTCAACTAACTTTGTCCATCCAAAACGAACTTTGTACTTTGCTATGAAGTTCCACCAGGAATGAGTTTTCATGCAAAAACTGTCTATTTCAACTAAATTGATCCATCCAAAACGAACTTTGTACTTTGCTATGAAGTTCCACCAGGAATGAGTTTTCATACAAAAACTGTCTATTTAAACTTAATTCGTCCATCCAAAACGAACTTTGTACTTTGCTATGAAGTTCCACCAGGAATGAGTTTTCATGCAAAAACTGTCTATTTCAACTAAATTGATCCATCCAAAACGAACTTTGTACTTTGCTATGAAGTTCCACCAGGAATGAGTTTTCATGCAAAAACTGTCTATTTCAACTAAATTGATCCATCCAAAACGAACTTTGTACTTTGCTATGAAGTTCCACCAGGAATGAGTTTTCATGCAAAAACTGTCTATTTCAACTAAATTGATCCATCCAAAACGAACTTTGTACTTTGCTATGAAGTTCCACCAGGAATGAGTTTTCATGCAAAAACTATCTATTTCAACTAAATTGATCCATCCAAAACGAACTTTGTACTTTGCTATGAAGTTCCACCAGGAATGAGTTTTCATGCAAAAACTGTCTATTTCAACTAAATTGATCCATCCAAAACGAACTTTGTACTTTGCTATGAAGTTCCACCAGGAATGAGTTTTCATACAAAAACTGTCTATTTCAACTAACTTTGTCCATCCAAAACGAACTTTGTACTTTGCTATGAAGTTCCACCAGGAATGAGTTTTCATGCAAAAACTGTCTATTTCAACTAAATTGATCCATCCAAAACGAACTTTGTTCTTTGCTATGAAGTTCCACCAGGAATGAGTTTTCATGCAAAAACTGTCTATTTCAACTAACTTTGTCCATCCAAAACGAACTTTGTACTTTGCTAGGAAGTTCCACCAGGAATGAGTTTTCATGCAAAAACTGTCTATTTCAACTAAATTGATCCATCCAAAACGAACTTTGTACTTTGCTATGAAGTTCCACCAGGAATGAGTTTTCATACAAAAACTGTCTATTTCAACTAACTTTGTCCATCCAAAACGAACTTTGTACTTTGCTATGAAGTTCCACCAGGAATGAGTTTTTATACAAAAACTGTCTATTTCAACTTAATTCGTCCATCCAAAACGAACTTTGTACTTTGCTATGAAGTTCCACCAGGAATGAGTTTTCATGCAAAAACTGTCTATTTCAACTAACTTTGTCCATCCAAAACGAACTTTGTACTTTGCTAGGAAGTTCCACCAGGAATGAGTTTTCATGCAAAAACTGTCTATTTCAATTAAATTGATCCATCCAAAACGAACTTTGTACTTTGCTATGAAGTTCCACCAGGAATGAGTTTTCATGCAAAAACTGTCTATTTCAACTAACTTTGTCCATCCAAAACGAACTTTGTACTTTGCTATGAAGTTCCACCAGGAATGAGTTTTCATGCAAAAACTGTCTATTTCAACTAAATTGATCCATCCAAAACGAACTTTGTACTTTGCTATGAAGTTCCACCAGGAATGAGTTTTCATGCAAAAACTGTCTATTTCAACTAAATTGATCCATCCAAAACGAACTTTGTACTTTGCTATGAAGTTCCACCAGGAATGAGTTTTCATGCAAAAACTGTCTATTTCAACTAACTTTGTCCATCTAAAACGAACTTTGTACTTTGCTATGAAGTTCTACCAGGAATGAGTTTTCATGCAAAAACTGTCTATTTCAACTAAATTGATCCATCCAAAACGAACTTTGTACTTTGCTATGAAGTTCCACCAGGAATGAGTTTTCATGCAAAAACTGTCTATTTCAACTAACTTTGTCCATCCAAAACGAACTTTGTACTTTGCTATGAAGTTCCACCAGGAATGAGTTTTCATGCAAAAACTGTCTATTTCAACTAAATTGATCCATCCAAAACGAACTTTGTACTTTGCTATGAAGTTCCACCGGGAATGAGTTTTTATGCAAAAACTGTCTATTTCAACTAACTTTGTCCATCCAAAACGAACTTTGTACTTTGCTATGAAGTTCCACCAGGAATGAGTTTTCATGCAAAAACTGTCTATTTCAACTAAATTGATCCATCCAAAACGAACTTTGTACTTTGCTATGAAGTTCCACCAGGAATGAGTTTTCATGCAAAAACTGTCTATTTCAACTAACTTTGTCCATCCAAAACGAACTTTGTACTTTGCTATGAAGTTCCACCAGGAATGAGTTTTCATGCAAAAACTGTCTATTTCAACTTAATTCGTCCATCTGTTTCGAACTTTGTACTTTGCTATGAAGTTCCACCAGGAATGAGTTTTCATACAAAAACTGTCTATTTCAACTTAATTCGTCCATCCAAAACGAACTTTGTACTTTGCTATGAAGTTCCACCAGGAATGAGTTTTCATGCAAAAACTGTCTATTTCAACTAAATTGATCCATCCAAAACGAACTTTGTACTTTGCTATGAAGTTCCACCAGGAATGAGTTTTCATGCAAAAACTGTCTATTTCAACTAAATTGATCCATCCAAAACGAACTTTGTACTTTGCTATGAAGTTCCACCAGGAATGAGTTTTCATGCAAAAACTGTCTATTTCAACTAAATTGATCCATCCAAAACGAACTTTGTACTTTGCTATGAAGTTCCACCAGGAATGAGTTTTTATGCAAAAACTGTCTATTTCAACTAACTTTGTCCATCCAAAACGAACTTTGTACTTTGCTATGAAGTTCCACCAGGAATGAGTTTTCATGCAAAAACTGTCTATTTCAACTAAATTGATCCATCCAAAACGAACTTTGTACTTTGCTATGAAGTTCCACCAGGAATGAGTTTTCATGCAAAAACTGTCTATTTCAACTAAATTGATCCATCCAAAACGAACTTTGTACTTTGCTATGAAGTTCCACCAGGAATGAGTTTTCATGCAAAAACTGTCTATTTCAACTAAATTGATCCATCCAAAACGAACTTTGTACTTTGCTATGAAGTTCCACCAGGAATGAGTTTTCATGCAAAAACTGTCTATTTCAACTAAATTGATCCATCCAAAACGAACTTTGTACTTTGCTATGAAGTTCCACCAGGAATGAGTTTTCATGCAAAAACTGTCTATTTCAACTAAATTGATCCATCCAAAACGAACTTTGTACTTTGCTATGAAGTTCCACCAGGAATGAGTTTTCATGCAAAAACTGTCTATTTCAACTAAATTGATCCATCCAAAACGAACTTTGTACTTTGCTATGAAGTTCCACCAGGAATGAGTTTTCATGCAAAAACTGTCTATTTCAACTAAATTGATCCATCCAAAACGAGCTTTGTACTTTGCTATGAAGTTCCACCAGGAATGAGTTTTCATGCAAAAACTGTCTATTTCAACTAAATTGATCCATCCAAAACGAACTTTGTACTTTGCTATGAAGTTCCACCAGGAATGAGTTTTCATGCAAAAACTGTCTATTTCAACTAAATTGATCCATCCAAAACGAACTTTGTACTTTGCTATGAAGTTCCACCAGGAATGAGTTTTCATGCAAAAACTGTCTATTTCAACTAAATTGATCCATCCAAAACGAACTTTGTACTTTGCTATGAAGTTCCACCAGGAATGAGTTTTCATGCAAAAACTGTCTATTTCAACTAAATTGATCCATCCAAAACGAACTTTGTACTTTGCTATGAAGTTCCACCAGGAATGAGTTTTCATGCAAAAACTGTCTATTTCAACTAAATTGATCCATCCAAAACGAACTTTGTACTTTGCTATGAAGTTCCACCAGGAATGAGTTTTCATGCAAAAACTGTCTATTTCAACTAAATTGATCCATCCAAAACGAGCTTTGTACTTTGCTATGAAGTTCCACCAGGAATGAGTTTTCATGCAAAAACTGTCTATTTCAACTAAATTGATCCATCCAAAACGAACTTTGTACTTTGCTATGAAGTTCCACCAGGAATGAGTTTTTATGCAAAAACTGTCTATTTCAACTAACTTTGTCCATCCAAAACGAGCTTTGTACTTTGCTATGAAGTTCCACCAGGAATGAGTTTTCATGCAAAAACTATCTATTTCAACTAAATTGATCCATCCAAAACGAACTTTGTACTTTGCTATGAAGTTCCACCAGGAATGAGTTTTCATACAAAAACTGTCTATTTCAACTAACTTTGTCCATCCAAAACGAACTTTGTTCTTTGCTATGAAGTTCCACCAGGAATGAGTTTTCATGCAAAAACTGTCTATTTCAACTTAATTCGTCCATCCGATACGAACTTTGTACTTTGCTATGAAGTTCCACCAGGAATGAGTTTTCATACAAAAACTGTCTATTTCAACTTAATTCGTCCATCCAAAACGAACTTTGTACTTTGCTATGAAGTTCCACCAGGAATGAGTTTTCATGCAAAAACTGTCTATTTCAACTAAATTGATCCATCCAAAACGAACTTTGTACTTTGCTATGAAGTTCCACCAGGAATGAGTTTTCATGCAAAAACTGTCTATTTCAACTAAATTGATCCATCCAAAACGAGCTTTGTACTTTGCTATGAAGTTCCACCAGGAATGAGTTTTCATGCAAAAACTGTCTATTTCAACTAAATTGATCCATCCAAAACGAACTTTGTACTTTGCTATGAAGTTCCACCAGGAATGAGTTTTCATGCAAAAACTGTCTATTTCAACTAAATTGATCCATCCAAAACGAGCTTTGTACTTTGCTATGAAGTTCCACCAGGAATGAGTTTTCATGCAAAAACTGTCTATTTCAACTAACTTTGTCCATCCAAAACGAACTTTGTACTTTGCTATGAAGTTCCACCAGGAATGAGTTTTCATACAAAAACTGTCTATTTCAACTTAATTCGTCCATCCAAAACAAACTTTTTACTTTGCTATGAAGTTCCACCAGGAATGAGTTTTCATGCAAAAACTGTCTATTTCAACTAAATTGATCCATCCAAAACGAACTTTTTACTTTGCTATGAAGTTCCACCAGGAATGAGTTTTCATGCAAAAACTGTCTATTTCAACTAACTTTGTCCATCCAAAACAAACTTTTTACTTTGCTATGAAGTTCCACCAGGAATGAGTTTTCATACAAAAACTGTCTATTTCAACTTAATTCGTCCATCCAAAACAAACTTTGTACTTTGCTATGAAGTTCCACCGGGAATGAGTTTTTATGCAAAAACTGTCTATTTCAACTAAATTGATCCATCCAAAACGAACTTTGTACTTTGCTATGAAGTTCCACCAGGAATGAGTTTTCATGCAAAAACTGTCTATTTCAACTAACTTTGTCCATCCAAAACGAACTTTGTACTTTGCTATGAAGTTCCACCAGGAATGAGTTTTCATGCAAAAACTGTCTATTTCAACTAAATTGATCCATCCAAAACGAACTTTGTACTTTGCTATGAAGTTCCACCAGGAATGAGTTTTCATGCAAAACCTGTCTATTTCAACTAACTTTGTCCATCCAAAACGAACTTTGTACTTTGCTATGAAGTTCCACCAGGAATGAGTTTTCATACAAAAACTGTCTATTTCAACTTAATTCGTCCATCCAAAACAAACTTTTTACTTTGCTATGAAGTTCCACCAGGAATGAGTTTTCATGCAAAAACTGTCTATTTCAACTAAATTGATCCATCCAAAACGAACTTTGTACTTTGCTATGAAGTTCCACCAGGAATGAGTTTTCATGCAAAAACTGTCTATTTCAACTAACTTTGTCCATCTAAAACGAACTTTGTACTTTGCTATGAAGTTCCACCAGGAATGAGTTTTCATGCAAAAACTGTCTATTTCAACTAAATTGATCCATCCAAAACGAACTTTGTACTTTGCTATGAAGTTCCACCAGGAATGAGTTTTCATGCAAAACCTGTCTATTTCAACTAACTTTGTCCATCCAAAACGAACTTTGTACTTTGCTATGAAGTTCCACCAGGAATGAGTTTTCATGCAAAAACTGTCTATTTCAACTAACTTTGTCCATCCAAAACGAACTTTGTACTTTGCTATGAAGTTCCACCAGGAATGAGTTTTCATGCAAAAACTGTCTATTTCAACTAAATTGATCCATCCAAAACGAACTTTGTACTTTGCTATGAAGTTCCACCGGGAATGAGTTTTTATGCAAAAACTGTCTATTTCAACTAACTTTGTCCATCCAAAACGAACTTTGTACTTTGCTATGAAGTTCCACCAGGAATGAGTTTTCATGCAAAAACTGTCTATTTCAACTAAATTGATCCATCCAAAACGAACTTTGTACTTTGCTATGAAGTTCCACCAGGAATGAGTTTTCATGCAAAAACTGTCTATTTCAACTAACTTTGTCCATCCAAAACGAACTTTGTACTTTGCTATGAAGTTCCACCAGGAATGAGTTTTCATGCAAAAACTGTCTATTTCAACTTAATTCGTCCATCTGTTTCGAACTTTGTACTTTGCTATGAAGTTCCACCAGGAATGAGTTTTCATACAAAAACTGTCTATTTCAACTTAATTCGTCCATCCAAAACAAACTTTTTACTTTGCTATGAAGTTCCACCAGGAATGAGTTTTCATGCAAAAACTGTCTATTTCAACTAAATTGATCCATCCAAAACGAACTTTTTACTTTGCTATGAAGTTCCACCAGGAATGAGTTTTCATGCAAAAACTGTCTATTTCAACTAACTTCGTCCATCCAAAACGAACTTTGTACTTTGGTATGAAGTTCCACCAGGAATGAGTTTTTATGCAAAAACTGTCTATTTCAACTAACTTTGTCCATCCAAAACGAACTTTGTACTTTGCTATGAAGTTCCACCAGGAATGAGTTTTCATGCAAAAACTGTCTATTTCAACTAACTTTGTCCATCCAAAACGAACTTTGTACTTTGCTATGAAGTTCCACCAGGAATGAGTTTTCATGCAAAAACTGTCTATTTCAACTAAATTGATCCATCCAAAACGAACTTTGTACTTTGCTATGAAGTTCCACCAGGAATGAGTTTTCATACAAAAACTGTCTATTTCAACTTAATTCGTCCATCCAAAACGAACTTTGTACTTTGCTATGAAGTTCCACCAGGAATGAGTTTTCATGCAAAAACTGTCTATTTCAACTAAATTGATCCATCCAAAACGAACTTTGTACTTTGCTATGAAGTTCCACCAGGAATGAGTTTTCATGCAAAAACTGTCTATTTCAACTAAATTGATCCATCCAAAACGAACTTTGTACTTTGCTATGAAGTTCCACCAGGAATGAGTTTTCATGCAAAAACTGTCTATTTCAACTAAATTGATCCATCCAAAACGAACTTTGTACTTTGCTATGAAGTTCCACCAGGAATGAGTTTTCATGCAAAAACTGTCTATTTCAACTAAATTGATCCATCCAAAACGAACTTTGTACTTTGCTATGAAGTTCCACCAGGAATGAGTTTTCATGCAAAAACTATCTATTTCAACTAAATTGATCCATCCAAAACGAACTTTGTACTTTGCTATGAAGTTCCACCAGGAATGAGTTTTCATGCAAAAACTGTCTATTTCAACTAAATTGATCCATCCAAACGAACTTTGTACTTTGCTATGAAGTTCCACCAGGAATGAGTTTTCATACAAAAACTGTCTATTTCAACTAACTTTGTCCATCCAAAACGAACTTTGTACTTTGCTATGAAGTTCCACCAGGAATGAGTTTTCATGCAAAAACTGTCTATTTCAACTAAATTGATCCATCCAAAACGAACTTTGTTCTTTGCTATGAAGTTCCACCAGGAATGAGTTTTCATGCAAAAACTGTCTATTTCAACTTAATTCGTCCATCCGATACGAACTTTGTACTTTGCTATGAAGTTCCACCAGGAATGAGTTTTCATACAAAAACTGTCTATTTCAACTTAATTCGTCCATCCAAAACGAACTTTGTACTTTGCTATGAAGTTCCACCAGGAATGAGTTTTCATGCAAAAACTGTCTATTTCAATTAAATTGATCCATCCAAAACGAACTTTGTACTTTGCTATGAAGTTCCACCAGGAATGAGTTTTCATGCAAAAACTGTCTATTTCAACTAACTTTGTCCATCCAAAACGAACTTTGTACTTTGCTATGAAGTTCCACCAGGAATGAGTTTTCATGCAAAAACTGTCTATTTCAATTAAATTGATCCATCCAAAACGAACTTTGTACTTTGCTATGAAGTTCCACCAGGAATGAGTTTTCATGCAAAAACTGTCTATTTCAACTAACTTTGTCCATCCAAAACGAACTTTGTACTTTGCTATGAAGTTCCACCAGGAATGAGTTTTCATGCAAAAACTGTCTATTTCAACTAACTTTGTCCATCCAAAACGAACTTTGTACTTTGCTATGAAGTTCCACCAGGAATGAGTTTTCATGCAAAAACTGTCTATTTCAATTAAATTGATCCATCCAAAACGAACTTTGTACTTTGCTATGAAGTTCCACCAGGAATGAGTTTTCATGCAAAAACTGTCTATTTCAACTAACTTTGTCCATCCAAAACGAACTTTGTACTTTGCTATGAAGTTCCACCAGGAATGAGTTTTCATGCAAAAACTGTCTATTTCAACTAAATTGATCCATCCAAAACGAACTTTGTACTTTGCTATGAAGTTCCACCAGGAATGAGTTTTCATGCAAAAACTGTCTATTTCAACTAAATTGATCCATCCAAAACGAACTTTGTACTTTGCTATGAAGTTCCACCAGGAATGAGTTTTCATGCAAAAACTGTCTATTTCAACTAACTTTGTCCATCCAAAACGAACTTTGTACTTTGCTATGAAGTTCCACCAGGAATGAGTTTTCATGCAAAAACTGTCTATTTCAACTAAATTGATCCATCCAAAACGAACTTTGTACTTTGCTATGAAGTTCCACCAGGAATGAGTTTTCATGCAAAAACTGTCTATTTCAACTAAATTGATCCATCCAAAACGAACTTTGTACTTTGCTATGAAGTTCCACCAGGAATGAGTTTTCATGCAAAAACTGTCTATTTCAACTAAATTGATCCATCCAAAACGAACTTTGTACTTTGCTATGAAGTTCCACCAGGAATGAGTTTTCATGCAAAACCTGTCTATTTCAACTAACTTTGTCCATCCAAAACGAACTTTGTACTTTGCTATGAAGTTCCACCAGGAATGAGTTTTCATGCAAAAACTGTCTATTTCAACTAACTTTGTCCATCCAAAACGAACTTTGTACTTTGCTATGAAGTTCCACCAGGAATGAGTTTTCATGCAAAAACTGTCTATTTCAACTAAATTGATCCATCCAAAACGAACTTTGTACTTTGCTATGAAGTTCCACCGGGAATGAGTTTTTATGCAAAAACTGTCTATTTCAACTAACTTTGTCCATCCAAAACGAACTTTGTACTTTGCTATGAAGTTCCACCAGGAATGAGTTTTCATGCAAAAACTGTCTATTTCAACTAAATTGATCCATCCAAAACGAACTTTGTACTTTGCTATGAAGTTCCACCAGGAATGAGTTTTCATGCAAAAACTGTCTATTTCAACTAACTTTGTCCATCCAAAACGAACTTTGTACTTTGCTATGAAGTTCCACCAGGAATGAGTTTTCATGCAAAAACTGTCTATTTCAACTTAATTCGTCCATCTGTTTCGAACTTTGTACTTTGCTATGAAGTTCCACCAGGAATGAGTTTTCATACAAAAACTGTCTATTTCAACTTAATTCGTCCATCCAAAACGAACTTTGTACTTTGCTATGAAGTTCCACCAGGAATGAGTTTTCATGCAAAAACTGTCTATTTCAACTAAATTGATCCATCCAAAACGAACTTTGTACTTTGCTATGAAGTTCCACCAGGAATGAGTTTTCATGCAAAAACTGTCTATTTCAACTAAATTGATCCATCCAAAACGAACTTTGTACTTTGCTATGAAGTTCCACCAGGAATGAGTTTTCATGCAAAAACTGTCTATTTCAACTAAATTGATCCATCCAAAACGAACTTTGTACTTTGCTATGAAGTTCCACCAGGAATGAGTTTTTATGCAAAAACTGTCTATTTCAACTAACTTTGTCCATCCAAAACGAACTTTGTACTTTGCTATGAAGTTCCACCAGGAATGAGTTTTCATGCAAAAACTGTCTATTTCAACTAAATTGATCCATCCAAAACGAACTTTGTACTTTGCTATGAAGTTCCACCAGGAATGAGTTTTCATGCAAAAACTGTCTATTTCAACTAAATTGATCCATCCAAAACGAACTTTGTACTTTGCTATGAAGTTCCACCAGGAATGAGTTTTCATGCAAAAACTGTCTATTTCAACTAAATTGATCCATCCAAAACGAACTTTGTACTTTGCTATGAAGTTCCACCAGGAATGAGTTTTCATGCAAAAACTGTCTATTTCAACTAAATTGATCCATCCAAAACGAACTTTGTACTTTGCTATGAAGTTCCACCAGGAATGAGTTTTCATGCAAAAACTGTCTATTTCAACTAAATTGATCCATCCAAAACGAACTTTGTACTTTGCTATGAAGTTCCACCAGGAATGAGTTTTCATGCAAAAACTGTCTATTTCAACTAAATTGATCCATCCAAAACGAACTTTGTACTTTGCTATGAAGTTCCACCAGGAATGAGTTTTCATGCAAAAACTGTCTATTTCAACTAAATTGATCCATCCAAAACGAGCTTTGTACTTTGCTATGAAGTTCCACCAGGAATGAGTTTTCATGCAAAAACTGTCTATTTCAACTAAATTGATCCATCCAAAACGAACTTTGTACTTTGCTATGAAGTTCCACCAGGAATGAGTTTTCATGCAAAAACTGTCTATTTCAACTAAATTGATCCATCCAAAACTAACTTTGTACTTTGCTATGAAGTTCCACCAGGAATGAGTTTTCATGCAAAAACTGTCTATTTCAACTAAATTGATCCATCCAAAACGAACTTTGTACTTTGCTATGAAGTTCCACCAGGAATGAGTTTTCATGCAAAAACTGTCTATTTCAACTAAATTGATCCATCCAAAACGAACTTTGTACTTTGCTATGAAGTTCCACCAGGAATGAGTTTTCATGCAAAACCTGTCTATTTCAACTAACTTTGTCCATCCAAAACGAACTTTGTACTTTGCTATGAAGTTCCACCAGGAATGAGTTTTCATGCAAAAACTGTCTATTTCAACTAACTTTGTCCATCCAAAACGAACTTTGTACTTTGCTATGAAGTTCCACCAGGAATGAGTTTTCATGCAAAAACTGTCTATTTCAACTAAATTGATCCATCCAAAACGAACTTTGTACTTTGCTATGAAGTTCCACCGGGAATGAGTTTTTATGCAAAAACTGTCTATTTCAACTAACTTTGTCCATCCAAAACGAACTTTGTACTTTGCTATGAAGTTCCACCAGGAATGAGTTTTCATGCAAAAACTGTCTATTTCAACTAAATTGATCCATCCAAAACGAACTTTGTACTTTGCTATGAAGTTCCACCAGCAATGAGTTTTCATGCAAAAACTGTCTATTTCAACTAACTTTGTCCATCCAAAACGAACTTTGTACTTTGCTATGAAGTTCCACCAGGAATGAGTTTTCATGCAAAAACTGTCTATTTCAACTTAATTCGTCCATCTGTTTCGAACTTTGTACTTTGCTATGAAGTTCCACCAGGAATGAGTTTTCATACAAAAACTGTCTATTTCAACTTAATTCGTCCATCCAAAACGAACTTTGTACTTTGCTATGAAGTTCCACCAGGAATGAGTTTTCATGCAAAAACTGTCTATTTCAACTAAATTGATCCATCCAAAACGAACTTTGTACTTTGCTATGAAGTTCCACCAGGAATGAGTTTTCATGCAAAAACTGTCTATTTCAACTAAATTGATCCATCCAAAACGAACTTTGTACTTTGCTATGAAGTTCCACCAGGAATGAGTTTTCATGCAAAAACTGTCTATTTCAACTAAATTGATCCATCCAAAACGAACTTTGTACTTTGCTATGAAGTTCCACCAGGAATGAGTTTTTATGCAAAAACTGTCTATTTCAACTAACTTTGTCCATCCAAAACGAACTTTGTACTTTGCTATGAAGTTCCACCAGGAATGAGTTTTCATGCAAAAACTGTCTATTTCAACTAAATTGATCCATCCAAAACGAACTTTGTACTTTGCTATGAAGTTCCACCAGGAATGAGTTTTCATGCAAAAACTGTCTATTTCAACTAAATTGATCCATCCAAAACGAACTTTGTACTTTGCTATGAAGTTCCACCAGGAATGAGTTTTCATGCAAAAACTGTCTATTTCAACTAAATTGATCCATCCAAAACGAACTTTGTACTTTGCTATGAAGTTCCACCAGGAATGAGTTTTCATGCAAAAACTGTCTATTTCAACTAAATTGATCCATCCAAAACGAACTTTGTACTTTGCTATGAAGTTCCACCAGGAATGAGTTTTCATGCAAAAACTGTCTATTTCAACTAAATTGATCCATCCAAAACGAACTTTGTACTTTGCTATGAAGTTCCACCAGGAATGAGTTTTCATGCAAAAACTGTCTATTTCAACTAAATTGATCCATCCAAAACGAACTTTGTACTTTGCTATGAAGTTCCACCAGGAATGAGTTTTCATGCAAAAACTGTCTATTTCAACTAAATTGATCCATCCAAAACGAGCTTTGTACTTTGCTATGAAGTTCCACCAGGAATGAGTTTTCATGCAAAAACTGTCTATTTCAACTAAATTGATCCATCCAAAACGAACTTTGTACTTTGCTATGAAGTTCCACCAGGAATGAGTTTTCATGCAAAAACTGTCTATTTCAACTAAATTGATCCATCCAAAACGAACTTTGTACTTTGCTATGAAGTTCCACCAGGAATGAGTTTTCATGCAAAAACTGTCTATTTCAACTAAATTGATCCATCCAAAATGAACTTTGTACTTTGCTATGAAGTTCCACCAGGAATGAGTTTTCATGCAAAAACTGTCTATTTCAACTAAATTGATCCATCCAAAACGAACTTTGTACTTTGCTATGAAGTTCCACCAGGAATGAGTTTTCATGCAAAAACTGTCTATTTCAACTAAATTGATCCATCCAAAACGAACTTTGTACTTTGCTATGAAGTTCCACCAGGAATGAGTTTTCATGCAAAAACTGTCTATTTCAACTAAATTGATCCATCCAAAACGAGCTTTGTACTTTGCTATGAAGTTCCACCAGGAATGAGTTTTCATGCAAAAACTGTCTATTTCAACTAAATTGATCCATCCAAAACGAACTTTGTACTTTGCTATGAAGTTCCACCAGGAATGAGTTTTTATGCAAAAACTGTCTATTTCAACTAACTTTGTCCATCCAAAACGAGCTTTGTACTTTGCTATGAAGTTCCACCAGGAATGAGTTTTCATGCAAAAACTGTCTATTTCAACTAACTTTGTCCATCCAAAACGAACTTTGTACTTTGCTATGAAGTTCCACCAGGAATGAGTTTTCATACAAAAACTGTCTATTTCAACTAACTTTGTCCATCCAAAACGAACTTTGTTCTTTGCTATGAAGTTCCACCAGGAATGAGTTTTCATGCAAAAACTGTCTATTTCAACTTAATTCGTCCATCCGATACGAACTTTGTACTTTGCTATGAAGTTCCACCAGGAATGAGTTTTCATACAAAAACTGTCTATTTCAACTTAATTCGTCCATCCAAAACGAACTTTGTACTTTGCTATGAAGTTCCACCAGGAATGAGTTTTCATGCAAAAACTGTCTATTTCAACTAAATTGATCCATCCAAAACGAACTTTGTACTTTGCTATGAAGTTCCACCAGGAATGAGTTTTCATGCAAAAACTGTCTATTTCAACTAAATTGATCCATCCAAAACGAGCTTTGTACTTTGCTATGAAGTTCCACCAGGAATGAGTTTTCATGCAAAAACTGTCTATTTCAACTAAATTGATCCATCCAAAACGAACTTTGTACTTTGCTATGAAGTTCCACCAGGAATGAGTTTTCATGCAAAAACTGTCTATTTCAACTAAATTGATCCATCCAAAACGAGCTTTGTACTTTGCTATGAAGTTCCACCAGGAATGAGTTTTCATGCAAAAACTGTCTATTTCAACTAACTTTGTCCATCCAAAACGAACTTTGTACTTTGCTATGAAGTTCCACCAGGAATGAGTTTTCATACAAAAACTGTCTATTTCAACTTAATTCGTCCATCCAAAACAAACTTTTTACTTTGCTATGAAGTTCCACCAGGAATGAGTTTTCATGCAAAAACTGTCTATTTCAACTAAATTGATCCATCCAAAACGAACTTTTTACTTTGCTATGAAGTTCCACCAGGAATGAGTTTTCATGCAAAAACTGTCTATTTCAACTAACTTTGTCCATCCAAAACGAACTTTGTACTTTGCTATGAAGTTCCACCAGGAATGAGTTTTCATGCAAAAACTGTCTATTTCAACTAAATTGATCCATCCAAAACGAACTTTTTACTTTGCTATGAAGTTCCACCAGGAATGAGTTTTCATGCAAAAACTGTCTATTTCAACTAACTTTGTCCATCCAAAACGAACTTTGTACTTTGCTATGAAGTTCCACCAGGAATGAGTTTTCATACAAAAACTGTCTATTTCAACTTAATTCGTCCATCCAAAACAAACTTTGTACTTTGCTATGAAGTTCCACCAGGAATGAGTTTTCATACAAAAACTGTCTATTTCTACTTAATTCGTCCATCCAAAACAAACTTTTTACTTTGCTATGAAGTTCCACCAGGAATGAGTTTTCATGCAAAAACTGTCTATTTCAACTAACTTTGTCCATCCAAAACGAACTTTGTACTTTGCTATGAAGTTCCACCAGGAATGAGTTTTCATGCAAAAACTGTCTATTTCAACTAAATTGATCCATCCAAAACGAGCTTTGTACTTTGCTATGAAGTTCCACCAGGAATGAGTTTTCATGCAAATACTGTCTGTTGCAACTAACTTTGTCCATCCAAAACGAACTTTGTACTTTGCTATAAAGTTCCACCAGGAATGAGTTTTCATACAAAAACTGTCTATTTCAACTTAATTCGTCCATCCAAAACAAACTTTTTACTTTGCTATGAAGTTCCACCAGGAATGAGTTTTCATGCAAAAACTGTCTATTTCAACTAAATTGATCCATCCAAAACGAACTTTGTACTTTGCTATGAAGTTCCACCAGGAATGAGTTTTCATGCAAAAACTGTTGAACGAATTTGCGGATTTCGGATTTATTTTGCTGGCTGTAATATTTACCGGAGTCGAGGCGTTGAGTAGAAAAAAGAGATCGATTTATATTTTTGCACCAGTATTTATAACCTCTATTGAGTGCCCGTGGCACTCACATTCCGACAGTTGACGAAACTTGACGAAACCGATCGTCAACTGTCAATTCGTCCTGGTGTGTTGTTGTTGTGCGTGAACATCCTCCCCCCCATGACAGAATGTCATAATAAAAAGAAAAACAACTTAAGTTGTTAGCACGTGGTGTTCGGGTCAGCGGCGAGTGGTAAAATACAAATCTTTGTGATCGGACGTGTGAGGATCCCCTTGGCGGTTTTTAGTTTAACCACTCGTGTGAGTTGGTCCTGGCCCGGATGAACGTCGATGATGCGTGCGAGGGGCCATCGGGTTGTTGGTAGGGATTCATCCATCAGGATGACTAATCGTCCAGGTAGTATATCATTGGTTCGGTGATGCCTCATGTTGTCCTTTTGCAATTCTTGTAGATACTCCGATGTCCAATGTTTCCAGAAACGTTGGAACATCAGTTGCCACTTTTGGAGTTCATCAAGTGTGCACATCTTCAATCCAGTGTAATCTGGAGTAGGAACCGAATGCATGGATGTGCCGATGAGGAAATGCGCTGGGGTAAGTGCTGCCAAATCGTTCGGGTCGTCTGAGGTGGGCAATAAAGGTCGTGAATTCATTGCGGCCTCTATCTGCTGAAGGATGGTGCTGTATCCCTCGTAGGACAGCCTAGTGCTGCCTAGATGTCGGTAAAGATGTCGCTTGGCCGTTTTTACCGCTGCTTCCCACAATCCGCCGAAGTGGGGAGCCTTGGGAGGGGTAAAATGCCAAGTGATTCCCTTGTTGGCACATTCATTAGCGATGATGTGTTGCTGCTGTTCATCGCGGAACATGCGGAAAAGTTCACGGAGCTCGTGCGCGGCTCCTTCAAAGTTTTTTCCGTTGTCCGAGTGTATGTGTGCAGGTAATCCGCGCCTGGATGTGAAACGACGTAAGGCCGCTAAGAATCCCGCGGTAGTGAGGTCCCCAACCAGTTCTAAGTGGACTGCCTTCGTTGCGAAGCACACGAAGACGCACAAGTAGCTCTTCGCCGCCGCTGCACGCCGGTGCGCAGGCTTCAAGTAGAAAGGGCCAGCGTAATCTACTCCGGTAACAGAAAAAGGCCGGCTGGGAGTGACGCGCGGTGGTGGGAGTTGGCCGACTTGTTGTTCCTCCAGGCGGGGTTCTTGGCGTATGCAACGGAAGCAGTTCCTTACGATTCTCTTCACTAGGTGTCTTCCATCTAGTGGCCAATACGTTTCACGTATTTGGGAAAGTAGTAGTCGTCCGCCGCCATGCATGAGCTTCTCATGATGGTAAGCCGCGATGAGCTCGCCAAATTTGTGATTCTTGGGAAGCACAATGGGGTGTTGCGATTGGTATGGAAGTTGCGATAGCTTCAATCGTCCTCCCACACGCAATATTCCTTGTTCATCGAGGAATGGGTTTAGTCTTCGTAACGGTGATTGCTTTGCGATTGCTTCACCCTTAGTCAATTGCTTTAGCTCGGTTGTAAATTCGTCTTGCTGTGCTAAGCGACATAGCACAGTTTTAGCAGCTTCGGTATCCTCGGGAGTGATGCTCAATGGTGTAGTGATGCGTAGCGATGTTTGCTGAGTTCGTGCTTTCTCCTTGACGTTACGTGTGAAGCGAATGCAGAGTGCAATAATACGCAACAATCGCGTGTAGCTGGAACACATCGTAAACCAAGGATGATTAGTGACATAGTTAGTAAAGGCAGCGCTCACCTTACGAATCTCGAGATTTGAGTTCTCGTCCGGTTCAGGGCAGAAGTCGGGCCATTGAGATGAAGATAACGCCAACCATTCAGGGCCGGAACTCCATAGCTTGCTCTTCAGGAAATCCACCGCTGCCATGCCGCGTGATACCAGATCTGCAGGATTTGTTGAACCGGGAACATGCCTCCACTGTCGTGGATGTGTGTAGTGTTGCACCTCGGCCACTCGATTAGCTACAAACGTCGCCCAAGTGTTAGGTGAGCCACCGATCCACTTAAGGGTGACAGTCGAATCGGACCAAAAGTATGATTCTGCTGCAGTTAGTCCCATCGCCTTCTTGACTCGATCGTAAAGATGAGCGCCTAATACCGCAGCGCACAGTTCAAGCCGTGGAAGCGTGACACGCTTAAGCGGTGCCACTCGTGACTTGGATGCAAGTAGAGTGATGTGAACCCGTCCTTGCGCACCTTCGCAACGAACATAGATGCAGGCTCCGTAGGCTGCTTCAGATGCATCACAAAAGGTATGTAGCTGCAATCGACTACCAGGTAATAGAGCATAACGATCTATTTTGAAACTGGATAAAAGTGGCCAATCATGTTGAATATCTTTCCATTTCTTGCAGATAGAATCAGGAACGGGATCGTCCCAGCCAGCTTTCTGTAACCATAGCTCCTGCATCATTATTTTTGAGCGAACAACTATTGGAGCCACTAGACCAAGCGGATCGAACATGCGGGCTATGCTAGAAAGAATCGTTCTTTTAGTAGTACATGTTGTGTCGGTGTAAATCGCGGACGGAAATGATAGTACGTCGTGTTCAGGCTCCCACGAAATGCCGAGAGCTTTAATCGTTTCGTCGGGCATGAATTGTAAAGCTGACTGTGTTCCGATCTGATCCGATGCTAGACCGGTAAGTACTTCTAACCGGTTGGAAGTCCACTTTCTTAATTCGAATCCACCTTTCGACAATAATTTACTTAGTTCTAACCGTAGATGACGAGCACTTTCAATGGAATCTGCACCCCCGATGAAATCGTCAACGTAAAAGTTGTTCTTCAGAGCGTCTGCGGCAACCGGATGCGCGGTACCCTCATCGTCGGCAAGCTGTTGCAATGTTCGAGTTGCCAAGAAGGATGAAGGGGATAAACCATACGTTACGGTGTTCAGCTCGTAATACTGGATCGGTGAATGGGGAGTAAATCGGAAGCAAATGCGGACGTAGCTTCTGTCATCGGGATGAAGCAGAATTTGGCGATACATTTTAGCGATATCGCCAACAACAGTCACTTTGTATGTGCGAAATCGAAGGATGATGTCTAGTAATTCATCCTGAACTGCTGGACCCACACATAACATATCGTTCAGGGAGTATCCTGAAGAGGTTTTTGCAGAGCCGTCAAATACCACTCTTGTTTTTGTTGTAGAACTCGACGCCTTAAAAACGGGATGGTGCGGCAGATAGTATGCTGATTCATCGTCATCTGGAGCTCGCAGTAGTGACATATGTCCTAGCTCCAAATACTCTCGCATGAATTCGTGGTATGCTGCCTTAATACGAGGATCGCGTTCTAATCGTCTTTCAAGCATAGTGAAGCGTCGTAGGGCCGATGATTTCGATAATCCGAGCTTTTCTTTAAAGTCTGACTTCTTTGGTAAGCGAACAATATAACGACCTGTATCGTCTCGTTGTGTCGTATCTAGGTATAAATTTTCGCAATACCGTTCTTCAGGTGAAAGGCCATCTCTAACGTGTAGCTCTTCCATTTTCCAGAATCGCTCGAGGGTTTCATCGAGCGTGCTCATGCAAGCAACGGAAGAGGCGTAGGATGTATCATTATTAATATTCGGGATAGATGCTGAACCGCTCACGATCCACCCGAACATACTCTCCATAAGGACCGGAAGATGGATAGCAATTCGATATTGAGCCCCGCTTTGGAAGAATTCATGATAATGCCGGGCACCGAGGATGAGATCGAGCGGTGCCGACTTATTGAACTGGGGGTCGGCAAGAATGAAATTCGGCGGTATTTGCCATTCATCGGTGCGCACATCATGCGCTGGCAAATCCCCGATCAAATTGTCAACTATCAAAAAATCAGCATTCAGCTCATACGGGCTCGTTCGGGAAGATATCTTCGCACGCACCGATTTTCGCACAGGGGTGGAAGAATGACCCGCACCGATAAGAGTGATGCTGATAGGATCGTGCTTCAAAGCTAACCTATTAGCAAGCTTGGTGCTCATTAGGTCAGGCTGAGAGGCACTGTCCAATAATGCTCGAGCTGGGTGCACAATACCATGTGCATCAACAATGTGCACTATGGCTGTTTGCAGAAAGACATGATCATATGTCTGCTGGCCTGCGTGTGCAGCCACATAGTGTCTCTGGGTGTTTGTGCTGTGATCGTCTGTGTTGTGTGGTTGGTTCGCCGGAACAGTTCGCGCAGCTGTCATAGTGGTTGCAGTGGGAAGTGCTCCGTGAGCATTGTGTTGT
This sequence comes from Anopheles moucheti, assembly GCF_943734755.1. Taxonomy (NCBI): domain Eukaryota; kingdom Metazoa; phylum Arthropoda; class Insecta; order Diptera; family Culicidae; genus Anopheles; species Anopheles moucheti. The sequence continues at coordinate 118,347 of NW_026453693.1, forward strand.
GAGTGTAATAGTGTGTGGTGCGCTGAGTGGCAGTTTCTGCATTTGTATTGCGAAGAGCAATCGCGAGCTCGATGATTGTCCCGCAAACAGTTAATGCATAACTTATGAAACATTACGCTACGGTATCGTTCTTCCGGACTCATAGCTATGAATCGCGGGCATTTAGTGAGGTTGTGCTCCTGGTGGCATATGATGCATTTTCGCGCGTCATGAGAGGTGGACGGGAAACTAGACAGCCGAGTGAGATTCGCTTGTTTTGGTGTGAAGTGCGTATTATTACCGGTAGAGGGCGCATCGGGATTGTTTACCATCATGGTTTCTAACACCCGCATTCGTCGCTGCAAAAATGCAACCAAGCTCTGGTAGCTTGGATTTTCATTATTGGAAGCGAACTCTTCCCAATCACGCAGTGTTGTCATCGGTAATTTCGTGCACAACAAATGCTCAAGCAAGCTACTCCAAGCCTCTGTATTTTCACCCAAGTGGCTTAGCGTCGTCTTATGGTGTTCGAACTCATCGACAAGATGGTGAAGCGTGGATGCACTTTCCCGTTTTACAGTGGCCATTCCAAACAATGCATGCAAGTGCTGTTTTTTAAGCAAATATTCGTTCGAGTAGCGTTCTGTTAGCATCTTCCATGCAATTTCATAATTCGCGGCACTAATGGTAATGGATTCTATTACCTTGGCGGCTTCTCCCTTTAAGGATGCTCGCAAATAGTGGAATTTTTGTATGGAAGGTAAATCAGGATTATCATGAATTAATCCTTCAAATGTGTCTCTGAACGTCAGCCACTGCATATAATCACCATTGTATTCTGGAAGTGCAATGGAGGGAAGCTTCATATTGTGCAGTGGATTGAAGCCTGCGTTTGGTTGCGAAATATTGTCCCGAGGAATATGTGCCCTTTTTAGTTTTAACTGGGAGTGAGCCCGTATCAAACGCGGCTCAAAATCATCGCGTAAAGCGGCATTGTGAGCTATTTCTTCTGGAGTGATCGCTGCATCTTCTAACTGCCTTTGAATCTTCTCCAAATCGATGGAAAGTTGCTCGAACTTGGCAATGCGCGTTTCCACCTCTATCTCGTCTCGCTCGGGGAGAAAATCGAGAAGGAACTTCTCGTGACGGTCTAAAGTGACAAGCAAGATTGTCCTTCGCGATGATAGTATTACGGTCGACGCTGGCATGGTCGTGTATGAAACAAATTTTCGACGGTCGCGAAAAAAAACGGTTGTGATGTGACGCGGTAAATATGTGGCGCGGAAAGAAAAACTCGCGAGAATCGGCAGAATTACAATAACCAAGTTCGTCGGATCCTGGTCACGGCACCATGAACGAATTTGCGGATTTCGGATTTATTTTGCTGGCTGTAATATTTACCGGAGTCGAGGCGTTGAGTAGAAAAAAGAGATCGATTTATATTTTTGCACCAGTATTTATAACCTCTATTGAGTGCCCCTGGCACTCACATTCCGACAGTTGACGAAGCTTGACGAAACCGATCGTCAACTGTCAATTCGTCCTGGTGTGTTGTTGTTGTGCGTGAACAACTGTCTATTTCAACTAAATTGATCCATCCAAAACGAACTTTTTACTTTGCTATGAAGTTCCACCAGGAATGAGTTTTCATGCAAAAACTGTCTATTTCAACTAACTTTGTCCATCCAAAACGAACTTTGTACTTTGCTATGAAGTTCCACCAGGAATGAGTTTTCATGCAAAAACTGTCTATTTCAACTAAATTGATCCATCCAAAACGAACTTTGTACTTTGCTATGAAGTTCCACCAGGAATGAGTTTTCATGCAAAAACTGTCTATTTCAACTAACTTTGTCCATCCAAAACGAACTTTGTACTTTGCTATGAAGTTCCACCAGGAATGAGTTTTCATACAAAAACTGTCTATTTCAACTTAATTCGTCCATCCAAAACGAACTTTGTACTTTGCTATGAAGTTCCACCAGGAATGAGTTTTCATGCAAAAACTGTCTATTTCAACTAACTTTGTCCATCCAAAACGAACTTTGTACTTTGCTATGAAGTTCCACCAGGAATGAGTTTTCATGCAAAAACTGTCTATTTCAACTAACTTTGTCCATCCAAAACAAACTTTGTACTTTGCTATGAAGTTCCACCAGGAATGAGTTTTCATACAAAAACTGTCTATTTCAACTTAATTCGTCCATCCAAAACAAACTTTGTACTTTGCTATGAAGTTCCACCAGGAATGAGTTTTCATGCAAAAACTGTCTATTTCAACTAACTTTGTCCATCCAAAACGAACTTTGTATTTTGCTATGAAGTTCCACCAGGAATGAGTTTTCATGCAAAAACTGTCTATTTCAACTAACTTTGTCCATCCAAAACGAACTTTGTACTTTGCTATGAAGTTCCACCAGGAATGAGTTTTCATGCAAAAACTGTCTATTTCAACTAAATTGATCCATCCAAAACGAACTTTGTACTTTGCTATGAAGTTCCACCAGGAATGAGTTTTCATGCAAAAACTGTCTATTTCAACTAACTTTGTCCATCTGATTCGAACTTTGTACTTTGCTATGAAGTTCCACCAGGAATGAGTTTTCATACAAAAACTGTCTATTTCAACTTAATTGATCCATCCAAAACGAACTTTGTACTTTGCTATGAAGTTCCACCAGGAATGAGTTTTCATGCAAAAACTGTCTATTCCAACTAACTTTGTCCATCCAAAACGAACTTTGTACTTTGCTATGAAGTTCCACCAGGAATGAGTTTTCATGCAAAAACTGTCTATTTCAACTAACTTTGTCCATCTAAAACGAACTTTGTACTTTGCTATGAAGTTCCACCAGGAATGAGTTTTCATGCAAAAACTGTCTATTTCAACTAACTTTGTCCATCCAAAACGAACTTTGTACTTTGCTATGAAGTTCCACCAGGAATGAGTTTTCATGCAAAAACTGTCTATTCCAACTAACTTTGTCCATCCAAAACGAACTTTGTACTTTGCTATGAAGTTCCACCAGGAATGAGTTTTCATACAAAAACTGTCTATTTCAACTTAATTGATCCATCCAAAACGAACTTTGTACTTTGCTATGAAGTTCCACCAGGAATGAGTTTTCATGCAAAAACTGTCTATTCCAACTAACTTTGTCCATCCAAAACGAACTTTGTACTTTGCTATGAAGTTCCACCAGGAATGAGTTTTCATGCAAAAACTGTCTATTTCAACTAACTTTGTCCATCTAAAACGAACTTTGTACTTTGCTATGAAGTTCCACCAGGAATGAGTTTTCATGCAAAAACTGTCTATTTCAACTAACTTTGTCCATCCAAAACGAACTTTGTACTTTGCTATGAAGTTCCACCAGGAATGAGTTTTCATGCAAAAACTGTCTATTTCAACTAACTTTGTCCATCTGATTCGAACTTTGTACTGTGCTATGAAGTTCCACCAGGAATGAGTTTTCATACAAAAACTGTCTATTTCAACTTAATTGATCCATCCAAAACGAACTTTGTACTTTGCTATGAAGTTCCACCAGGAATGAGTTTTCATGCAAACACTGTCTATTCCAACTAACTTTGTCCATCCAAAACGAACTTTGTACTTTGCTATGAAGTTCCACCAGGAATGAGTTTTCATGCAAAAACTGTCTATTTCAACTAACTTTGTCCATCCAAAACGAACTTTGTACTTTGCTATGAAGTTCCACCAGGAATGAGTTTTCATGCAAAAACTGTCTATTTCAACTAACTTTGTCCATCCAAAACGAACTTTGTACTTTGCTATGAAGTTCCACCAGGAATGAGTTTTCATGCAAAAACTGTCTATTTCAACTTAATTCGTCCATCTGATTCGAACTTTGTACTTTGCTATGAAGTTCCACCAGGAATGAGTTTTCATACAAAAACTGTCTATTTCAACTTAATTCGTCCATCCAAAACGAACTTTGTACTTTGCTATGAAGTTCCACCAGGAATGAGTTTTCATACAAAAACTGTCTATTTCAACTTAATTGATCCATCCAAAACGAACTTTGTACTTTGCTATGAAGTTCCACCAGGAATGAGTTTTCATGCAAAAACTGTCTATTCCAACTAACTTTGTCCATCCAAAACGAACTTTGTACTTTGCTATGAAGTTCCACCAGGAATGAGTTTTTATGCAAAAACTGTCTATTTCAACTTAATTCGTCCATCCAAAACAAACTTTGTACTTTGCTATGAAGTTCCACCAGGAATGAGTTTTCATACAAAAACTGTCTATTTCAACTAACTTTGTCCATCCAAAACGAACTTTGTACTTTGCTATGAAGTTCCACCAGGAATGAGTTTTCATGCAAAAACTGTCTATTTCAACTAAATTGATCCATCCAAAACGAACTTTGTACTTTGCTATGAAGTTCCACCAGGAATGAGTTTTCATGCAAAAACTGTCTATTTCAACTAACTTTGTCCATCCAAAACGAACTTTGTACTTTGCTATGAAGTTCCACCAGGAATGAGTTTTCATGCAAAAACTGTCTATTTCAACTAAATTGATCCATCCAAAACGAACTTTGTACTTTGCTATGAAGTTCCACCAGGAATGAGTTTTCATACAAAAACTGTCTATTTCAACTAACTTTGTCCATCCAAAACGAACTTTGTACTTTGCTATGAAGTTCCACCAGGAATGAGTTTTCATGCAAAAACTGTCTATTTCAACTAACTTTGTCCATCCAAAACGAACTTTGTACTTTGCTATGAAGTTCCACCAGGAATGAGTTTTCATACAAAAACTGTCTATTTCAACTAACTTTGTCCATCCAAAACGAACTTTGTACTTTGCTATGAAGTTCCACCAGGAATGAGTTTTCATGCAAAAACTGTCTATTTCAACTAAATTGATCCATCCAAAACGAACTTTGTACTTTGCTATGAAGTTCCACCAGGAATGAGTTTTCATGCAAAAACTGTCTATTCCAACTAACTTTGTCCATCCAAAACGAACTTTGTACTTTGCTATGAAGTTCCACCAGGAATGAGTTTTCATGCAAAAACTGTCTATTTCAACTTAATTCGTCCATCCAAAACAAACTTTGTACTTTGCTATGAAGTTCCACCAGGAATGAGTTTTCATACAAAAACTGTCTATTTCAACTAACTTTGTCCATCCAAAACGAACTTTGTACTTTGCTATGAAGTTCCACCAGGAATGAGTTTTCATGCAAAAACTGTCTATTTCAACTAAATTGATCCATCCAAAACGAACTTTGTACTTTGCTATGAAGTTCCACCAGGAATGAGTTTTCATGCAAAAACTGTCTATTTCAACTAACTTTGTCCATCCAAAACGAACTTTGTACTTTGCTATGAAGTTCCACCAGGAATGAGTTTTCATGCAAAAACTGTCTATTTCAACTAAATTGATCCATCCAAAACGAACTTTGTACTTTGCTATGAAGTTCCACCAGGAATGAGTTTTCATGCAAATACTGTCTGTTTCAACTAACTTTGTCCATCCAAAACGAACTTTGTACTTTGCTATGAAGTTCCACCAGGAATGAGTTTTCATACAAAAACTGTCTATTTCAACTAACTTTGTCCATCCAAAACGAACTTTTTACTTTGCTATGAAGTTCCACCAGGAATGAGTTTTCATGCAAAAACTGTCTATTTCAACTAACTTTGTCCATCCAAAACGAACTTTGTACTTTGCTATGAAGTTCCACCAGGAATGAGTTTTCATACAAAAACTGTCTATTTCAACTAACTTTGTCCATCCAAAACAAACTTTTTACTTTGCTATGAAGTTCCACCAGGAATGAGTTTTCATGCAAAAACTGTCTATTTCAACTAACTTTGTCCATCCAAAACGAACTTTGTACTTTGCTATGAAGTTCCACCAGGAATGAGTTTTCATGCAAAAACTGTCTATTTCAACTAAATTGATCCATCCAAAACGAACTTTGTACTTTGCTATGAAGTTCCACCAGGAATGAGTTTTCATGCAAATACTGTCTGTTTCAACTAACTTTGTCCATCCAAAACGAACTTTGTACTTTGCTATGAAGTTCCACCAGGAATGAGTTTTCATACAAAAACTGTTTATTTCAACTTAATTCGTCCATCCAAAACAAACTTTTTACTTTGCTATGAAGTTCCACCAGGAATGAGTTTTCATGCAAAAACTGTCTATTTCAACTAAATTGATCCATCCAAAACGAACTTTTTACTTTGCTATGAAGTTCCACCAGGAATGAGTTTTCATGCAAAAACTGTCTATTTCAACTAAATTGATCCATCCAAAACGAGCTTTGTACTTTGCTATGAAGTTCCACCAGGAATGAGTTTTCATGCAAATACTGTCTGTTTCAACTAACTTTGTCCATCCAAAACGAACTTTGTACTTTGCTATGAAGTTCCACCAGGAATGAGTTTTCATACAAAAACTGTCTATTTCAACTTAATTCGTCCATCCAAAACAAACTTTTTACTTTGCTATGAAGTTCCACCAGGAATGAGTTTTCATGCAAAAACTGTCTATTTCAACTAAATTGATCCATCCAAAACGAACTTTTTACTTTGCTATGAAGTTCCACCAGGAATGAGTTTTCATGCAAAAACTGTCTATTTCAACTGAATTGATCCATCCAAAACGAACTTTTTACTTTGCTATGAAGTTCCACCAGGAATGAGTTTTCATGCAAAAACTGTCTATTTCAACTAAATTGATCCATCCAAAACGAACTTTGTACTTTGCTATGAAGTTCCACCAGGAATGAGTTTTCATGCAAAAACTGTCTATTTCAACTAAACTGATCCATCCAAAACGAACTTTTTACTTTGCTATGAAGTTCCACCAGGAATGAGTTTTCATGCAAAAACTGTCTATTTCAACTAAATTGATCCATCCAAAACGAGCTTTGTACTTTGCTATGAAGTTCCACCAGGAATGAGTTTTCATGCAAATACTGTCTGTTTCAACTAACTTTGTCCATCCAAAACGAACTTTGTACTTTGCTATGAAGTTCCACCAGGAATGAGTTTTCATACAAAAACTGTCTATTTCAACTTAATTCGTCCATCCAAAACAAACTTTTTACTTTGCTATGAAGTTCCACCAGGAATGAGTTTTCATGCAAAAACTGTCTATTTCAACTAAATTGATCCATCCAAAACGAACTTTTTACTTTGCTATGAAGTTCCACCAGGAATGAGTTTTCATGCAAAAACTGTCTATTTCAACTAAATTGATCCATCCAAAACGAACTTTGTACTTTGCTATGAAGTTCCACCAGGAATGAGTTTTCATGCAAATACTGTCTGTTTCAACTAACTTTGTCCATCCAAAACGAACTTTGTACTTTGCTATGAAGTTCCACCAGGAATGAGCTTTCATACAAAAACTGTCTATTTCAACTTAATTCGTCCATCCAAAACAAACTTTTTACTTTGCTATGAAGTTCCACCAGGAATGAGTTTTCATGCAAAAACTGTCTATTTCAACTAAATTGATCCATCCAAAACGAACTTTGTACTTTGCTATGAAGTTCCACCAGGAATGAGTTTTCATGCAAAAACTGTCTATTTCAACTAAATTGATCCATCCAAAACGAACTTTTTACTTTGCTATGAAGTTCCACCAGGAATGAGTTTTCATGCAAAAACTGTCTATTTCAACTAAATTGATCCATCCAAAACGAGCTTTGTACTTTGCTATGAAGTTCCACCAGGAATGAGTTTTCATGCAAATACTGTCTGTTTCAACTAACTTTGTCCATCCAAAACGAACTTTGTACTTTGCTATGAAGTTCCACCAGGAATGAGTTTTCATACAAAAACTGTCTATTTCAACTTAATTCGTCCATCCAAAACAAACTTTTTACTTTGCTATGAAGTTCCACCAGGAATGAGTTTTCATGCAAAAACTGTCTATTTCAACTAAATTGATCCATCCAAAACGAACTTTTTACTTTGCTATGAAGTTCCACCAGGAATGAGTTTTCATGCAAAAACTGTCTATTTCAACTAACTTTGTCCATCTGATTCGAACTTTGTACTTTGCTATGAAGTTCCACCAGGAATGAGTTTTCATGCAAAAACTGTCTATTTCAACTAAATTGATCCATCCAAAACGAACTTTGTACTTTGCTATGAAGTTCCACCAGGAATGAGTTTTCATGCAAAAACTGTCTATTTCAACTAACTTTGTCCATCCAAAACGAACTTTGTACTTTGCTATGAAGTTCCACCAGGAATGAGTTTTCATACAAAAACTGTCTATTTCAACTTAATTCGTCCATCCAAAACGAACTTTGTACTTTGCTATGAAGTTCCACCAGGAATGAGTTTTCATGCAAAAACTGTCTATTTCAACTAACTTTGTCCATCCAAAACGAACTTTGTACTTTGCTATGAAGTTCCACCAGGAATGAGTTTTCATGCAAAAACTGTCTATTTCAACTAAATTGATCCATCCAAAACGAACTTTTTACTTTGCTATGAAGTTCCACCAGGAATGAGTTTTCATGCAAAAACTGTCTATTTCAACTTAATTCGTCCATCCAAAACGAACTTTGTACTTTGCTATGAAGTTCCACCAGGAATGAGTTTTCATGCAAAAACTGTCTATTTCAACTAACTTTGTCCATCCAAAACGAACTTTGTACTTTGCTATGAAGTTCCACCAGGAATGAGTTTTTATGCAAAAACTGTCTATTTCAACTAACTTTGTCCATCCAAAACGAACTTTGTACTTTGCTATGAAGTTCCACCAGGAATGAGTTTTCATACAAAAACTGTCTATTTCAACTTAATTCGTCCATCAAAAACGAACTTTGTACTTTGCTATGAAGTTCCACCAGGAATGAGTTTTCATGCAAAAACTGTCTATTTCAACTAACTTTGTCCATCCAAAACGAACTTTGTACTTTGCTATGAAGTTCCACCAGGAATGAGTTTTCATACAAAAACTGTCTATTTCAACTTAATTCGTCCATCCAAAACAAACTTTGTACTTTGCTATGAAGTTCCACCAGGAATGAGTTTTCATGCAAAAACTGTCTATTTCAACTAACTTTGTCCATCCAAAACGAACTTTGTACTTTGCTATGAAGTTCCACCAGGAATGAGTTTTCATGCAAAAACTGTCTATTTCAACTTAATTCGTCCATCTGATTCGAACTTTGTACTTTGCTATGAAGTTCCACCAGGAATGAGTTTTCATACAAAAACTGTCTATTTCAACTTAATTCGTCCATCCAAAACGAACTTTGTACTTTGCTATGAAGTTCCACCAGGAATGAGTTTTCATGCAAAAACTGTCTATTTCAACTAACTTTGTCCATCCAAAACGAACTTTGTACTTTGCTATGAAGTTCCACCAGGAATGAGTTTTCATGCAAAAACTGTCTATTTCAACTAACTTTGTCCATCTGATTCGAACTTTGTACTTTGCTATGAAGTTCCACCAGGAATGAGTTTTCATGCAAAAACTGTCTATTCCAACTAACTTTGTCCATCCAAAACGAACTTTGTACTTTGCTATGAAGTTCCACCAGGAATGAGTTTTCATGCAAAAACTGTCTATTTCAACTAACTTTGTCCATCCAAAACGAACTTTGTACTTTGCTATGAAGTTCCACCAGGAATGAGTTTTCATGCAAAAACTGTCTATTTCAACTTAATTCGTCCATCTGATTCGAACTTTGTACTTTGCTATGAAGTTCCACCAGGAATGAGTTTTCATACAAAAACTGTCTATTTCAACTTAATTCGTCCATCCAAAACAAACTTTGTACTTTGCTATGAAGTTCCACCAGGAATGAGTTTTCATGCAAAAACTGTCTATTTCAACTAACTTTGTCCATCCAAAACGAACTTTGTACTTTGCTATGAAGTTCCACCAGGAATGAGTTTTCATGCAAAAACTGTCTATTTCAACTTAATTCGTCCATCTGATTCGAACTTTGTACTTTGCTATGAAGTTCCACCAGGAATGAGTTTTCATACAAAAACTGTCTATTTCAACTTAATTCGTCCATCCAAAACGAACTTTGTACTTTGCTATGAAGTTCCACCAGGAATGAGTTTTCATGCAAAAACTGTCTATTTCAACTAACTTTGTCCATCCAAAACGAACTTTGTACTTTGCTATGAAGTTCCACCAGGAATGAGTTTTCATACAAAAACTGTCTATTTCAACTTAATTGATCCATCCAAAACGAACTTTGTACTTTGCTATGAAGTTCCACCAGGAATGAGTTTTCATGCAAAAACTGTCTATTCCAACTAACTTTGTCCATCCAAAACGAACTTTGTACTTTGCTATGAAGTTCCACCAGGAATGAGTTTTCATGCAAAAACTGTCTATTTCAACTAACTTTGTCCATCCAAAACGAACTTTGTACTTTGCTATGAAGTTCCACCAGGAATGAGTTTTCATGCAAAAACTGTCTATTTCAACTAACTTTGTCCATCCAAAACGAACTTTGTACTTTGCTATGAAGTTCCACCAGGAATGAGTTTTCATGCAAAAACTGTCTATTTCAACTAACTTTGTCCATCCAAAACGAACTTTGTACTTTGCTATGAAGTTCCACCAGGAATGAGTTTTCATGCAAAAACTGTCTATTTCAACTAACTTTGTCCATCTGATTCGAACTTTGTACTTTGCTATGAAGTTCCACCAGGAATGAGTTTTCATACAAAAACTGTCTATTTCAACTTAATTGATCCATCCAAAACGAACTTTGTACTTTGCTATGAAGTTCCACCAGGAATGAGTTTTCATGCAAAAACTGTCTATTCCAACTAACTTTGTCCATCCAAAACGAACTTTGTACTTTGCTATGAAGTTCCACCAGGAATGAGTTTTTATGCAAAAACTGTCTATTTCAACTAACTTTGTCCATCCAAAACGAACTTTGTACTTTGCTATGAAGTTCCACCAGGAATGAGTTTTCATGCAAAAACTGTCTATTTCAACTTAATTCGTCCATCTGATTCGAACTTTGTACTTTGCTATGAAGTTCCACCAGGAATGAGTTTTCATACAAAAACTGTCTATTTCAACTTAATTCGTCCATCCAAAACGAACTTTGTACTTTGCTATGAAGTTCCACCAGGAATGAGTTTTCATGCAAAAACTGTCTATTTCAACTAACTTTGTCCATCCAAAACGAACTTTGTACTTTGCTATGAAGTTCCACCAGGAATGAGTTTTCATGCAAAAACTGTCTATTTCAACTAAATTGATCCATCCAAAACGAGCTTTGTACTTTGCTATGAAGTTCCACCAGGAATGAGTTTTCATGCAAATACTGTCTGTTTCAACTAACTTTGTCCATCCAAAACGAACTTTGTACTTTGCTATGAAGTTCCACCAGGAATGAGTTTTCATACAAAAACTGTCTATTTCAACTTAATTCGTCCATCCAAAACAAACTTTTTACTTTGCTATGAAGTTCCACCAGGAATGAGTTTTCATGCAAAAACTGTCTATTTCAACTAAATTGATCCATCCAAAACGAACTTTTTACTTTGCTATGAAGTTCCACCAGGAATGAGTTTTCATGCAAAAACTGTCTATTTCAACTAAATTGATCCATCCAAAACGAACTTTTTACTTTGCTATGAAGTTCCACCAGGAATGAGTTTTCATGCAAAAACTGTCTATTTCAACTAAATTGATCCATCCAAAACGAACTTTGTACTTTGCTATGAAGTTCCACCAGGAATGAGTTTTCATGCAAAAACTGTCTATTTCAACTAAACTGATCCATCCAAAACGAACTTTTTACTTTGCTATGAAGTTCCACCAGGAATGAGTTTTCATGCAAAAACTGTCTATTTCAACTAAATTGATCCATCCAAAACGAGCTTTGTACTTTGCTATGAAGTTCCACCAGGAATGAGTTTTCATGCAAAAACTGTCTATTTCAACTAACTTTGTCCATCCAAAACGAACTTTGTACTTTGCTATGAAGTTCCACCAGGAATGAGTTTTCATACAAAAACTGTCTATTTCAACTTAATTCGTCCATCCAAAACAAACTTTTTACTTTGCTATGAAGTTCCACCAGGAATGAGTTTTCATGCAAAAACTGTCTATTTCAACTAAATTGATCCATCCAAAACGAACTTTTTACTTTGCTATGAAGTTCCACCAGGAATGAGTTTTCATGCAAAAACTGTCTATTTCAACTAAATTGATCCATCCAAAACGAACTTTGTACTTTGCTATGAAGTTCCACCAGGAATGAGTTTTCATGCAAATACTGTCTGTTTCAACTAACTTTGTCCATCCAAAACGAACTTTGTACTTTGCTATGAAGTTCCACCAGGAATGAGCTTTCATACAAAAACTGTCTATTTCAACTTAATTCGTCCATCCAAAACAAACTTTTTACTTTGCTATGAAGTTCCACCAGGAATGAGTTTTCATGCAAAAACTGTCTATTTCAACTAAATTGATCCATCCAAAACGAACTTTGTACTTTGCTATGAAGTTCCACCAGGAATGAGTTTTCATGCAAAAACTGTCTATTTCAACTAAATTGATCCATCCAAAACGAACTTTTTACTTTGCTATGAAGTTCCACCAGGAATGAGTTTTCATGCAAAAACTGTCTATTTCAACTAAATTGATCCATCCAAAACGAGCTTTGTACTTTGCTATGAAGTTCCACCAGGAATGAGTTTTCATGCAAATACTGTCTGTTTCAACTAACTTTGTCCATCCAAAACGAACTTTGTACTTTGCTATGAAGTTCCACCAGGAATGAGTTTTCATACAAAAACTGTCTATTTCAACTTAATTCGTCCATCCAAAACAAACTTTTTACTTTGCTATGAAGTTCCACCAGGAATGAGTTTTCATGCAAAAACTGTCTATTTCAACTAAATTGATCCATCCAAAACGAACTTTGTACTTTGCTATGAAGTTCCACCAGGAATGAGTTTTCATGCAAAAACTGTCTATTTCAACTAAATTGATCCATCCAAAACGAACTTTTTACTTTGCTATGAAGTTCCACCAGGAATGAGTTTTCATGCAAAAACTGTCTATTTCAACTAACTTTGTCCATCCAAAACGAACTTTGTACTTTGCTATGAAGTTCCACCAGGAATGAGTTTTCATGCAAAAACTGTCTATTTCAACTAAATTGATCCATCCAAAACGAACTTTGTACTTTGCTATGAAGTTCCACCAGGAATGAGTTTTCATGCAAAAACTGTCTATTTCAACTAACTTTGTCCATCCAAAACGAACTTTGTACTTTGCTATGAAGTTCCACCAGGAATGAGTTTTCATACAAAAACTGTCTATTTCAACTTCATTCGTCCATCCAAAACGAACTTTGTACTTTGCTATGAAGTTCCACCAGGAATGAGTTTTCATGCAAAAACTGTCTATTTCAACTAACTTTGTCCATCCAAAACGAACTTTGTACTTTGCTATGAAGTTCCACCAGGAATGAGTTTTCATGCAAAAACTGTCTATTTCAACTAAATTGATCCATCCAAAACGAACTTTGTACTTTGCTATGAAGTTCCACCAGGAATGAGTTTTCATGCAAAAACTGTCTATTTCAACTAACTTTGTCCATCCAAAACGAACTTTGTACTTTGCTATGAAGTTCCACCAGGAATGAGTTTTCATACAAAAACTGTCTATTTCAACTTAATTCGTCCATCCAAAACAAACTTTGTACTTTGCTATGAAGTTCCACCAGGAATGAGTTTTCATGCAAAAACTGTCTATTTCAACTAACTTTGTCCATCCAAAACGAACTTTGTACTTTGCTATGAAGTTCCACCAGGAATGAGTTTTCATGCAAAAACTGTCTATTTCAACTTAATTCGTCCATCTGATTCGAACTTTGTACTTTGCTATGAAGTTCCACCAGGAATGAGTTTTCATACAAAAACTGTCTATTTCAACTTAATTCGTCCATCCAAAACGAACTTTGTACTTTGCTATGAAGTTCCACCAGGAATGAGTTTTCATGCAAAAACTGTCTATTTCAACTAACTTTGTCCATCCAAAACGAACTTTGTACTTTGCTATGAAGTTCCACCAGGAATGAGTTTTCATGCAAAAACTGTCTATTTCAACTAAATTGATCCATCCAAAACGAACTTTGTACTTTGCTATGAAGTTCCACCAGGAATGAGTTTTCATGCAAAAACTGTCTATTTCAACTAACTTTGTCCATCTGATTCGAACTTTGTACTTTGCTATGAAGTTCCACCAGGAATGAGTTTTCATACAAAAACTGTCTATTTCAACTTAATTGATCCATCCAAAACGAACTTTGTACTTTGCTATGAAGTTCCACCAGGAATGAGTTTTCATGCAAAAACTGTCTATTCCAACTAACTTTGTCAATCCAAAACGAACTTTGTACTTTGCTATGAAGTTCCACCAGGAATGAGTTTTCATGCAAAAACTGTCTATTTCAACTAACTTTGTCCATCCAAAACGAACTTTGTACTTTGCTATGAAGTTCCACCAGGAATGAGTTTTCATGCAAAAACTGTCTATTTCAACTAACTTTGTCCATCCAAAACGAACTTTGTACTTTGCTATGAAGTTCCACCAGGAATGAGTTTTCATGCAAAAACTGTCTATTTCAACTAACTTTGTCCATCCAAAACGAACTTTGTACTTTGCTATGAAGTTCCACCAGGAATGAGTTTTCATGCAAAAACTGTCTATTTCAACTAACTTTGTCCATCTGATTCGAACTTTGTACTTTGCTATGAAGTTCCACCAGGAATGAGTTTTCATACAAAAACTGTCTATTTCAACTTAATTGATCCATCCAAAACGAACTTTGTACTTTGCTATGAAGTTCCACCAGGAATGAGTTTTCATGCAAAAACTGTCTATTCCAACTAACTTTGTCCATCCAAAACGAACTTTGTACTTTGCTATGAAGTTCCACCAGGAATGAGTTTTTATGCAAAAACTGTCTATTTCAACTAACTTTGTCCATCCAAAACGAACTTTGTACTTTGCTATGAAGTTCCACCAGGAATGAGTTTTCATGCAAAAACTGTCTATTTCAACTTAATTCGTCCATCTGATTCGAACTTTGTACTTTGCTATGAAGTTCCACCAGGAATGAGTTTTCATACAAAAACTGTCTATTTCAACTTAATTCGTCCATCCAAAACGAACTTTGTACTTTGCTATGAAGTTCCACCAGGAATGAGTTTTCATACAAAAACTGTCTATTTCAACTAAATTGATCCATCCAAAACGAACTTTGTACTTTGCTATGAAGTTCCACCAGGAATGAGTTTTCATGCAAAAACTGTCTATTCCAACTAACTTTGTCCATCCAAAACGAACTTTGTACTTTGCTATGAAGTTCCACCAGGAATGAGTTTTTATGCAAAAACTGTCTATTTCAACTAACTTTGTCCATCCAAAACGAACTTTGTACTTTGCTATGAAGTTCCACCAGGAATGAGTTTTCATGCAAAAACTGTCTATTTCAACTTAATTCGTCCATCCAAAACGAACTTTGTACTTTGCTATGAAGTTCCACCAGGAATGAGTTTTCATACAAAAACTGTCTATTTCAACTTAATTCGTCCATCCAAAACGAACTTTGTACTTTGCTATGAAGTTCCACCAGGAATGAGTTTTCATGCAAAAACTGTCTATTTCAACTAACTTTGTCCATCCAAAACGAACTTTGTACTTTGCTATGAAGTTCCACCAGGAATGAGTTTTCATGCAAAAACTGTCTATTTCAACTAACTTTGTCCATCCAAAACGAACTTTGTACTTTGCTATGAAGTTCCACCAGGAATGAGTTTTCATACAAAAACTGTCTATTTCAACTTAATTCGTCCATCCAAAACAAACTTTGTACTTTGCTATGAAGTTCCACCAGGAATGAGTTTTCATGCAAAAACTGTCTATTTCAACTAACTTTGTCCATCCAAAACGAACTTTGTACTTTGCTATGAAGTTCCACCAGGAATGAGTTTTCATGCAAAAACTGTCTATTTCAACTAACTTTGTCCATCCAAAACGAACTTTGTACTTTGCTATGAAGTTCCACCAGGAATGAGTTTTCATGCAAAAACTGTCTATTTCAACTAAATTGATCCATCCAAAACGAACTTTGTACTTTGCTATGAAGTTCCACCAGGAATGAGTTTTCATGCAAAAACTGTCTATTTCAACTAACTTTGTCCATCCAAAACGAACTTTGTACTTTGCTATGAAGTTCCACCAGGAATGAGTTTTCATGCAAAAACTGTCTATTTCAACTAAATTGATCCATCCAAAACGAACTTTGTACTTTGCTATGAAGTTCCACCAGGAATGAGTTTTCATGCAAAAACTGTCTATTTCAACTAACTTTGTCCATCTGATTCGAACTTTGTACTTTGCTATGAAGTTCCACCAGGAATGAGTTTTCATGCAAAAACTGTCTATTTCAACTAACTTTGTCCATCCAAAACGAACTTTGTACTTTGCTATGAAGTTCCACCAGGAATGAGTTTTCATGCAAAAACTGTCTATTTCAACTAACTTTGTAAATCCAAAACGAACTTTGTACTTTGCTATGAAGTTCCACCTGGAATGAGTTTTCATGCAAAAACTGTCTATTTCAACTAACTTTGTCCATCCAAAACGAACTTTGTACTTTGCTATGAAGTTCCACCAGGAATGAGTTTTTATGCAAGAACTGTCTATTTCAACTTAATTGATCCATCCAAAACGAACTTTGTACTTTGCTATGAAGTTCCACCAGGAATGAGTTTTCATGCAAAAACTGTCTATTTCAACTAACTTTGTCCATCCAAAACGAACTTTGTACTTTGCTATGAAGTTCCACCTGGAATGAGTTTTCATGCAAAAACTGTCTATTTCAACTAACTTTGTCCATCCAAAACGAACTTTGTACTTTGCTATGAAGTTCCACCAGGAATGAGTTTTCATGCAAAAACTGTCTATTTCAACTAACTTTGTCCATCCAAAACGAACTTTGTACTTTGCTATGAAGTTCCACCAGGAATGAGTTTTCATACAAAAACTGTCTATTTCAACTTAATTCGTCCATCCAAAACAAACTTTGTACTTTGCTATGAAGTTCCACCAGGAATGAGTTTTCATGCAAAAACTGTCTATTTCAACTAACTTTGTCCATCCAAAACGAACTTTGTACTTTGCTATGAAGTTCCACCAGGAATGAGTTTTCATGCAAAAACTGTCTATTTCAACTTAATTCGTCCATCTGATTCGAACTTTGTACTTTGCTATGAAGTTCCACCAGGAATGAGTTTTCATACAAAAACTGTCTATTTCAACTTAATTCGTCCATCCAAAACGAACTTTGTACTTTGCTATGAAGTTCCACCAGGAATGAGTTTTCATGCAAAAACTGTCTATTTCAACTAACTTTGTCCATCCAAAACGAACTTTGTACTTTGCTATGAAGTTCCACCAGGAATGAGTTTTCATGCAAAAACTGTCTATTTCAACTAAATTGATCCATCCAAAACGAACTTTGTACTTTGCTATGAAGTTCCACCAGGAATGAGTTTTCATGCAAAAACTGTCTATTTCAACTAACTTTGTCCATCTGATTCGAACTTTGTACTTTGCTATGAAGTTCCACCAGGAATGAGTTTTCATACAAAAACTGTCTATTTCAACTTAATTGATCCATCCAAAACGAACTTTGTACTTTGCTATGAAGTTCCACCAGGAATGAGTTTTCATGCAAAAACTGTCTATTCCAACTAACTTTGTCAATCCAAAACGAACTTTGTACTTTGCTATGAAGTTCCACCAGGAATGAGTTTTCATGCAAAAACTGTCTATTTCAACTAACTTTGTCCATCCAAAACGAACTTTGTACTTTGCTATGAAGTTCCACCAGGAATGAGTTTTCATGCAAAAACTGTCTATTTCAACTAACTTTGTCCATCCAAAACGAACTTTGTACTTTGCTATGAAGTTCCACCAGGAATGAGTTTTCATGCAAAAACTGTCTATTTCAACTAACTTTGTCCATCCAAAACGAACTTTGTACTTTGCTATGAAGTTCCACCAGGAATGAGTTTTCATGCAAAAACTGTCTATTTCAACTAACTTTGTCCATCTGATTCGAACTTTGTACTTTGCTATGAAGTTCCACCAGGAATGAGTTTTCATACAAAAACTGTCTATTTCAACTTAATTGATCCATCCAAAACGAACTTTGTACTTTGCTATGAAGTTCCACCAGGAATGAGTTTTCATGCAAAAACTGTCTATTCCAACTAACTTTGTCCATCCAAAACGAACTTTGTACTTTGCTATGAAGTTCCACCAGGAATGAGTTTTTATGCAAAAACTGTCTATTTCAACTAACTTTGTCCATCCAAAACGAACTTTGTACTTTGCTATGAAGTTCCACCAGGAATGAGTTTTCATGCAAAAACTGTCTATTTCAACTTAATTCGTCCATCTGATTCGAACTTTGTACTTTGCTATGAAGTTCCACCAGGAATGAGTTTTCATACAAAAACTGTCTATTTCAACTTAATTCGTCCATCCAAAACGAACTTTGTACTTTGCTATGAAGTTCCACCAGGAATGAGTTTTCATACAAAAACTGTCTATTTCAACTAAATTGATCCATCCAAAACGAACTTTGTACTTTGCTATGAAGTTCCACCAGGAATGAGTTTTCATGCAAAAACTGTCTATTCCAACTAACTTTGTCCATCCAAAACGAACTTTGTACTTTGCTATGAAGTTCCACCAGGAATGAGTTTTTATGCAAAAACTGTCTATTTCAACTAACTTTGTCCATCCAAAACGAACTTTGTACTTTGCTATGAAGTTCCACCAGGAATGAGTTTTCATGCAAAAACTGTCTATTTCAACTTAATTCGTCCATCCAAAACGAACTTTGTACTTTGCTATGAAGTTCCACCAGGAATGAGTTTTCATACAAAAACTGTCTATTTCAACTTAATTCGTCCATCCAAAACGAACTTTGTACTTTGCTATGAAGTTCCACCAGGAATGAGTTTTCATGCAAAAACTGTCTATTTCAACTAACTTTGTCCATCCAAAACGAACTTTGTACTTTGCTATGAAGTTCCACCAGGAATGAGTTTTCATGCAAAAACTGTCTATTTCAACTAACTTTGTCCATCCAAAACGAACTTTGTACTTTGCTATGAAGTTCCACCAGGAATGAGTTTTCATACAAAAACTGTCTATTTCAACTTAATTCGTCCATCCAAAACAAACTTTGTACTTTGCTATGAAGTTCCACCAGGAATGAGTTTTCATGCAAAAACTGTCTATTTCAACTAACTTTGTCCATCCAAAACGAACTTTGTACTTTGCTATGAAGTTCCACCAGGAATGAGTTTTCATGCAAAAACTGTCTATTTCAACTAACTTTGTCCATCCAAAACGAACTTTGTACTTTGCTATGAAGTTCCACCAGGAATGAGTTTTCATGCAAAAACTGTCTATTTCAACTAAATTGATCCATCCAAAACGAACTTTGTACTTTGCTATGAAGTTCCACCAGGAATGAGTTTTCATGCAAAAACTGTCTATTTCAACTAACTTTGTCCATCCAAAACGAACTTTGTACTTTGCTATGAAGTTCCACCAGGAATGAGTTTTCATGCAAAAACTGTCTATTTCAACTAAATTGATCCATCCAAAACGAACTTTGTACTTTGCTATGAAGTTCCACCAGGAATGAGTTTTCATGCAAAAACTGTCTATTTCAACTAACTTTGTCCATCTGATTCGAACTTTGTACTTTGCTATGAAGTTCCACCAGGAATGAGTTTTCATGCAAAAACTGTCTATTTCAACTAACTTTGTCCATCCAAAACGAACTTTGTACTTTGCTATGAAGTTCCACCAGGAATGAGTTTTCATGCAAAAACTGTCTATTTCAACTAACTTTGTAAATCCAAAACGAACTTTGTACTTTGCTATGAAGTTCCACCTGGAATGAGTTTTCATGCAAAAACTGTCTATTTCAACTAACTTTGTCCATCCAAAACGAACTTTGTACTTTGCTATGAAGTTCCACCAGGAATGAGTTTTTATGCAAGAACTGTCTATTTCAACTTAATTGATCCATCCAAAACGAACTTTGTACTTTGCTATGAAGTTCCACCAGGAATGAGTTTTCATGCAAAAACTGTCTATTTCAACTAACTTTGTCCATCCAAAACGAACTTTGTACTTTGCTATGAAGTTCCACCTGGAATGAGTTTTCATGCAAAAACTGTCTATTTCAACTAACTTTGTCCATCCAAAACGAACTTTGTACTTTGCTATGAAGTTCCACCAGGAATGAGTTTTTATGCAAAAACTGTCTATTTCAACTAAATTGATCCATCCAAAACGAACTTTGTACTTTGCTATGAAGTTCCACCTGGAATGAGTTTTCATGCAAAAACTGTCTATTTCAACTAACTTTGTCCATCCAAAACGAACTTTGTACTTTGCTATGAAGTTCCACCAGGAATGAGTTTTCATGCAAAAACTGTCTATTTCAACTAACTTTGTCCATCCAAAACGAACTTTGTACTTTGCTATGAAGTTCCACCAGGAATGAGTTTTCATGCAAAAACTGTCTATTTCAACTAAATTCATCCATCCAAAACGAACTTTGTACTTTGCTATGAAGTTCCACCAGGAATGAGTTTTCATGCAAAAACTGTCTATTTCAACTAACTTTGTCCATCCAAAACGAACTTTGTACTTTGCTATGAAGTTCCACCAGGAATGAGTTTTCATGCAAAAACTGTCTATTTCAACTAACTTTGTCCATCCAAAACGAACTTTGTACTTTGCTATGAAGTTCCACCAGGAATGAGTTTTCATGCAAAAACTGTCTATTTCAACTAAATTCATCCATCCAAAACGAACTTTGTACTTTGCTATGAAGTTCCACCAGGAATGAGTTTTCATGCAAAAACTGTCTATTTCAACTAACTTTGTCCATCCAAAACGAACTTTGTACTTTGCTATGAAGTTCCACCAGGAATGAGTTTTTATGCAAAAACTGTCTATTTCAACTAAATTGATCCATCCAAAACGAACTTTGTACTTTGCTATGAAGTTCCACCAGGAATGAGTTTTCATGCAAAAACTGTCTATTTCAACTAACTTTGTCCATCCAAAACGTACTTTGTACTTTGCTATGAAGTTCCACCAGGAATGAGTTTTCATGCAAAAACTGTCTATTTCAACTAAATTGATCCATCCAAAACGAACTTTGTACTTTGCTATGAAGTTCCACCAGGAATGAGTTTTCATGCAAAAACTGTCTATTTCAACTAACTTTGTCCATCCAAAACGAACTTTGTACTTTGCTATGAAGTTCCACCAGGAATGAGTTTTCATACAAAAACTGTCTATTTCAACTTAATTCGTCCATCCAAAACAAACTTTTTACTTTGCTATGAAGTTCCACCAGGAATGAGTTTTCATGCAAAAACTGTCTATTTCAACTAAATTGATCCATCCAAAACGAACTTTTTACTTTGCTATGAAGTTCCACCAGGAATGAGTTTTCATGCAAAAACTGTCTATTTCAACTAAATTGATCCATCCAAAACGAACTTTGTACTTTGCTATGAAGTTCCACCAGGAATGAGTTTTCATGCAAATACTGTCTGTTTCAACTAACTTTGTCCATCCAAAACGAACTTTGTACTTTGCTATGAAGTTCCACCAGGAATGAGCTTTCATACAAAAACTGTCTATTTCAACTTAATTCGTCCATCCAAAACAAACTTTTTACTTTGCTATGAAGTTCCACCAGGAATGAGTTTTCATGCAAAAACTGTCTATTTCAACTAAATTGATCCATCCAAAACGAACTTTGTACTTTGCTATGAAGTTCCACCAGGAATGAGTTTTCATGCAAAAACTGTCTATTTCAACTAAATTGATCCATCCAAAACGAACTTTTTACTTTGCTATGAAGTTCCACCAGGAATGAGTTTTCATGCAAAAACTGTCTATTTCAACTAAATTGATCCATCCAAAACGAGCTTTGTACTTTGCTATGAAGTTCCACCAGGAATGAGTTTTCATGCAAATACTGTCTGTTTCAACTAACTTTGTCCATCCAAAACGAACTTTGTACTTTGCTATGAAGTTCCACCAGGAATGAGTTTTCATACAAAAACTGTCTATTTCAACTTAATTCGTCCATCCAAAACAAACTTTTTACTTTGCTATGAAGTTCCACCAGGAATGAGTTTTCATGCAAAAACTGTCTATTTCAACTAAATTGATCCATCCAAAACGAACTTTGTACTTTGCTATGAAGTTCCACCAGGAATGAGTTTTCATGCAAAAACTGTCTATTTCAACTAAATTGATCCATCCAAAACGAACTTTTTACTTTGCTATGAAGTTCCACCAGGAATGAGTTTTCATGCAAAAACTGTCTATTTCAACTAACTTTGTCCATCCAAAACGAACTTTGTACTTTGCTATGAAGTTCCACCAGGAATGAGTTTTCATGCAAAAACTGTCTATTTCAACTAAATTGATCCATCCAAAACGAACTTTGTACTTTGCTATGAAGTTCCACCAGGAATGAGTTTTCATGCAAAAACTGTCTATTTCAACTAACTTTGTCCATCCAAAACGAACTTTGTACTTTGCTATGAAGTTCCACCAGGAATGAGTTTTCATACAAAAACTGTCTATTTCAACTTCATTCGTCCATCCAAAACGAACTTTGTACTTTGCTATGAAGTTCCACCAGGAATGAGTTTTCATGCAAAAACTGTCTATTTCAACTAACTTTGTCCATCCAAAACGAACTTTGTACTTTGCTATGAAGTTCCACCAGGAATGAGTTTTCATGCAAAAACTGTCTATTTCAACTAAATTGATCCATCCAAAACGAACTTTGTACTTTGCTATGAAGTTCCACCAGGAATGAGTTTTCATGCAAAAACTGTCTATTTCAACTAACTTTGTCCATCCAAAACGAACTTTGTACTTTGCTATGAAGTTCCACCAGGAATGAGTTTTCATACAAAAACTGTCTATTTCAACTTAATTCGTCCATCCAAAACAAACTTTGTACTTTGCTATGAAGTTCCACCAGGAATGAGTTTTCATGCAAAAACTGTCTATTTCAACTAACTTTGTCCATCCAAAACGAACTTTGTACTTTGCTATGAAGTTCCACCAGGAATGAGTTTTCATGCAAAAACTGTCTATTTCAACTTAATTCGTCCATCTGATTCGAACTTTGTACTTTGCTATGAAGTTCCACCAGGAATGAGTTTTCATACAAAAACTGTCTATTTCAACTTAATTCGTCCATCCAAAACGAACTTTGTACTTTGCTATGAAGTTCCACCAGGAATGAGTTTTCATGCAAAAACTGTCTATTTCAACTAACTTTGTCCATCCAAAACGAACTTTGTACTTTGCTATGAAGTTCCACCAGGAATGAGTTTTCATGCAAAAACTGTCTATTTCAACTAAATTGATCCATCCAAAACGAACTTTGTACTTTGCTATGAAGTTCCACCAGGAATGAGTTTTCATGCAAAAACTGTCTATTTCAACTAACTTTGTCCATCTGATTCGAACTTTGTACTTTGCTATGAAGTTCCACCAGGAATGAGTTTTCATACAAAAACTGTCTATTTCAACTTAATTGATCCATCCAAAACGAACTTTGTACTTTGCTATGAAGTTCCACCAGGAATGAGTTTTCATGCAAAAACTGTCTATTCCAACTAACTTTGTCAATCCAAAACGAACTTTGTACTTTGCTATGAAGTTCCACCAGGAATGAGTTTTCATGCAAAAACTGTCTATTTCAACTAACTTTGTCCATCCAAAACGAACTTTGTACTTTGCTATGAAGTTCCACCAGGAATGAGTTTTCATGCAAAAACTGTCTATTTCAACTAACTTTGTCCATCCAAAACGAACTTTGTACTTTGCTATGAAGTTCCACCAGGAATGAGTTTTCATGCAAAAACTGTCTATTTCAACTAACTTTGTCCATCCAAAACGAACTTTGTACTTTGCTATGAAGTTCCACCAGGAATGAGTTTTCATGCAAAAACTGTCTATTTCAACTAACTTTGTCCATCTGATTCGAACTTTGTACTTTGCTATGAAGTTCCACCAGGAATGAGTTTTCATACAAAAACTGTCTATTTCAACTTAATTGATCCATCCAAAACGAACTTTGTACTTTGCTATGAAGTTCCACCAGGAATGAGTTTTCATGCAAAAACTGTCTATTCCAACTAACTTTGTCCATCCAAAACGAACTTTGTACTTTGCTATGAAGTTCCACCAGGAATGAGTTTTTATGCAAAAACTGTCTATTTCAACTAACTTTGTCCATCCAAAACGAACTTTGTACTTTGCTATGAAGTTCCACCAGGAATGAGTTTTCATGCAAAAACTGTCTATTTCAACTTAATTCGTCCATCTGATTCGAACTTTGTACTTTGCTATGAAGTTCCACCAGGAATGAGTTTTCATACAAAAACTGTCTATTTCAACTTAATTCGTCCATCCAAAACGAACTTTGTACTTTGCTATGAAGTTCCACCAGGAATGAGTTTTCATACAAAAACTGTCTATTTCAACTAAATTGATCCATCCAAAACGAACTTTGTACTTTGCTATGAAGTTCCACCAGGAATGAGTTTTCATGCAAAAACTGTCTATTCCAACTAACTTTGTCCATCCAAAACGAACTTTGTACTTTGCTATGAAGTTCCACCAGGAATGAGTTTTTATGCAAAAACTGTCTATTTCAACTAACTTTGTCCATCCAAAACGAACTTTGTACTTTGCTATGAAGTTCCACCAGGAATGAGTTTTCATGCAAAAACTGTCTATTTCAACTTAATTCGTCCATCCAAAACGAACTTTGTACTTTGCTATGAAGTTCCACCAGGAATGAGTTTTCATACAAAAACTGTCTATTTCAACTTAATTCGTCCATCCAAAACGAACTTTGTACTTTGCTATGAAGTTCCACCAGGAATGAGTTTTCATGCAAAAACTGTCTATTTCAACTAACTTTGTCCATCCAAAACGAACTTTGTACTTTGCTATGAAGTTCCACCAGGAATGAGTTTTCATGCAAAAACTGTCTATTTCAACTAACTTTGTCCATCCAAAACGAACTTTGTACTTTGCTATGAAGTTCCACCAGGAATGAGTTTTCATACAAAAACTGTCTATTTCAACTTAATTCGTCCATCCAAAACAAACTTTGTACTTTGCTATGAAGTTCCACCAGGAATGAGTTTTCATGCAAAAACTGTCTATTTCAACTAACTTTGTCCATCCAAAACGAACTTTGTACTTTGCTATGAAGTTCCACCAGGAATGAGTTTTCATGCAAAAACTGTCTATTTCAACTAACTTTGTCCATCCAAAACGAACTTTGTACTTTGCTATGAAGTTCCACCAGGAATGAGTTTTCATGCAAAAACTGTCTATTTCAACTAAATTGATCCATCCAAAACGAACTTTGTACTTTGCTATGAAGTTCCACCAGGAATGAGTTTTCATGCAAAAACTGTCTATTTCAACTAACTTTGTCCATCCAAAACGAACTTTGTACTTTGCTATGAAGTTCCACCAGGAATGAGTTTTCATGCAAAAACTGTCTATTTCAACTAAATTGATCCATCCAAAACGAACTTTGTACTTTGCTATGAAGTTCCACCAGGAATGAGTTTTCATGCAAAAACTGTCTATTTCAACTAACTTTGTCCATCTGATTCGAACTTTGTACTTTGCTATGAAGTTCCACCAGGAATGAGTTTTCATGCAAAAACTGTCTATTTCAACTAACTTTGTCCATCCAAAACGAACTTTGTACTTTGCTATGAAGTTCCACCAGGAATGAGTTTTCATGCAAAAACTGTCTATTTCAACTAACTTTGTAAATCCAAAACGAACTTTGTACTTTGCTATGAAGTTCCACCTGGAATGAGTTTTCATGCAAAAACTGTCTATTTCAACTAACTTTGTCCATCCAAAACGAACTTTGTACTTTGCTATGAAGTTCCACCAGGAATGAGTTTTTATGCAAGAACTGTCTATTTCAACTTAATTGATCCATCCAAAACGAACTTTGTACTTTGCTATGAAGTTCCACCAGGAATGAGTTTTCATGCAAAAACTGTCTATTTCAACTAACTTTGTCCATCCAAAACGAACTTTGTACTTTGCTATGAAGTTCCACCTGGAATGAGTTTTCATGCAAAAACTGTCTATTTCAACTAACTTTGTCCATCCAAAACGAACTTTGTACTTTGCTATGAAGTTCCACCAGGAATGAGTTTTTATGCAAAAACTGTCTATTTCAACTAAATTGATCCATCCAAAACGAACTTTGTACTTTGCTATGAAGTTCCACCTGGAATGAGTTTTCATGCAAAAACTGTCTATTTCAACTAACTTTGTCCATCCAAAACGAACTTTGTACTTTGCTATGAAGTTCCACCAGGAATGAGTTTTCATGCAAAAACTGTCTATTTCAACTAACTTTGTCCATCCAAAACGAACTTTGTACTTTGCTATGAAGTTCCACCAGGAATGAGTTTTCATGCAAAAACTGTCTATTTCAACTAAATTCATCCATCCAAAACGAACTTTGTACTTTGCTATGAAGTTCCACCAGGAATGAGTTTTCATGCAAAAACTGTCTATTTCAACTAACTTTGTCCATCCAAAACGAACTTTGTACTTTGCTATGAAGTTCCACCAGGAATGAGTTTTCATGCAAAAACTGTCTATTTCAACTAACTTTGTCCATCCAAAACGAACTTTGTACTTTGCTATGAAGTTCCACCAGGAATGAGTTTTCATGCAAAAACTGTCTATTTCAACTAAATTCATCCATCCAAAACGAACTTTGTACTTTGCTATGAAGTTCCACCAGGAATGAGTTTTCATGCAAAAACTGTCTATTTCAACTAACTTTGTCCATCCAAAACGAACTTTGTACTTTGCTATGAAGTTCCACCAGGAATGAGTTTTTATGCAAAAACTGTCTATTTCAACTAAATTGATCCATCCAAAACGAACTTTGTACTTTGCTATGAAGTTCCACCAGGAATGAGTTTTCATGCAAAAACTGTCTATTTCAACTAACTTTGTCCATCCAAAACGTACTTTGTACTTTGCTATGAAGTTCCACCAGGAATGAGTTTTCATGCAAAAACTGTCTATTTCAACTAAATTGATCCATCCAAAACGAACTTTGTACTTTGCTATGAAGTTCCACCAGGAATGAGTTTTCATGCAAAAACTGTCTTTTTCAACTAACTTTGTCCATCCAAAACGAACTTTGTACTTTGCTATGAAGTTCCACCAGGAATGAGTTTTCATGCAAAAACTGTCTATTTCAACTAACTTTGTCCATCCAAAACGAACTTTGTACTTTGCTATGAAGTTCCACCAGGAATGAGTTTTCATGCAAAAACTGTCTATTTCAACTAAATTGATCCATCCAAAACGAACTTTGTACTTTGCTATGAAGTTCCACCAGGAATGAGTTTTCATGCAAAAATTATCTATTTCAACTAACTTTGTCCATCCAAAACGAACTTTGTACTTTGCTATGAAGTTCCACCAGGAATGAGTTTTCATGCAAAAACTGTCTATTTCAACTAAATTGATCCATCCAAAACGAACTTTGTTCTTTGCTATGAAGTTCCACCAGGAATGAGTTTTCATGCAAAAACTGTCTATTTCAACTAAATTGATCCATCCAAAACGAACTTTGTTCTTTGCTATGAAGTTCCACCAGGAATGAGTTTTCATGCAAAAACTGTCTATTTCAACTAAATTCGTCCATCCGATACGAACTTTGTACTTTGCTATGAAGTTCCACCAGGAATGAGTTTTTATGCAAAAACTGTCTATTTCAACTAATAGATCCATCAAAAACGAACTTTGTACTTTGCTATGAAGTTCCACCAGGAATGAGTTTTCATGCAAAAACTGTCTATTTCAACTAACTTTGTCCATCCTAAACGAACTTTGTTCTTTGCTATGAAGTTCCACCAGGAATGAGTTTTCATGCAAAAACTGTCTATTTCAACTAAATTCGTCCATCCGATACGAACTTTGTACTTTGCTATGAAGTTCCACCAGGAATGAGTTTTCATGCAAAAACTGTCTATTTCAACTAAATTGATCCATCCAAAACGAACTTTGTTCTTTGCTATGAAGTTCCACCAGGAATGAGTTTTCATGCAAAAACTGTCTTTTTCAACTAAATTCGTCCATCCGATACGAACTTTGTACTTTGCTATGAAGTTCCACCAGGAATGAGTTTTTATGCAAAAACTGTCTATTTCAACTAACTTTGTCCATCCAAAACGAACTTTGTACTTTGCTATGAAGTTCCACCAGGAATGAGTTTTCATGCAAAAACTGTCTATTTCAACTAACTTTGTCCATCCAAAACGAACTTTGTTCTTTGCTATGAAGTTCCACCAGGAATGAGTTTTCATGCAAAAACTGTCTATTTCAACTAAATTCGTCCATCCGATACGAACTTTGTACTTTGCTATGAAGTTCCACCAGGAATGAGTTTTTATGCAAAAACTGTCTATTTCAACTTATAGATCCATCAAAAACGAACTTTGTACTTTGCTATGAAGTTCCACAAGGAATGAGTTTTCATGCAAAAACTGTCTATTTCAACTTACTTTGTCCATCCAAAACGAACTTTGTTCTTTGCTATGAAGTTCCACCAGGAATGAGTTTTCATGCAAAAACTGTCTATTTCAACTAAATTCGTCCATCCGATACGAACTTTGTACTTTGCTATGAAGTTCCACCAGGAATGAGTTTTCATGCAAAAACTGTCTATTTCAACTAACTTTGTCCATCCAAAACGAACTTTGTACTTTGCTATGAAGTTCCACCAGGAATGAGTTTTTATGCAAAAACTGTCTATTTCAACTAACTTTGTCCATCCAAAACGAACTTTGTACTTTGCTATGAAGTTCCACCAGGAATGAGTTTTCATGCAAAAACTGTCTATTTCAACTAACTTTGTCCATCCAAAACGAACTTTGTACTTTGCTATGAAGTTCCACCAGGAATGAGTTTTCATGCAAAAACTGTCTATTTCAACTAACTTTGTCCATCCAAAACGAACTTTGTTCTTTGCTATGAAGTTCCACCAGGAATGAGTTTTCATGCAAAAACTGTCTATTTCAACTAACTTTGTCCATCCAAAACGAACTTTGTTCTTTGCTATGAAGTTCCACCAGGAATGAGTTTTCATGCAAAAACTGTCTATTTCAACTAAATTCGTCCATCCGATACGAACTTTGTACTTTGCTATGAAGTTCCACCAGGAATGAGTTTTCATGCAAAAACTGTCTATTTCAACTAACTTTGTCCATCCAAAACGAACTTTGTTCTTTGCTATGAAGTTCCACCAGGAATGAGTTTTCATGCAAAAACTGTCTATTTCAACTAATTTTGTCCATCCAAAACGAACTTTGTACTTTGCTATGAAGTTCCACCAGGAATGAGTTTTTATGCAAAAACTGTCTATTTCAACTAACTTTGTCCATCCAAAACGAACTTTGTACTTTGCTATGAAGTTCCACCAGGAATGAGTTTTCATGCAAAAACTGTCTATTTCAACTAACTTTGTCCATCCAAAACGAACTTTGTACTTTGCTATGAAGTTCCACCAGGAATGAGTCTTCATGCAAAAACTGTCTATTTCAACTAAATTGATCCATCCAAAACGAACTTTGTACTTTGCTATGAAGTTCCACCAGGAATGAGTTTTCATGCAAGAACTGTCTATTTCAACTAACTTTGTCCATCCAAAACGAACTTTGTACTTTGCTATGAAGTTCCACCAGGAATGAGTTTTTATGCAAAAACTGTCTATTTCAACTAACTTTGTCCATCCAAAACGAACTTTGTACTTTGCTATGAAGTTCCACCAGGAATGAGTCTTCATGCAAAAACTGTCTATTTCAATTAACTTTGTCCATCCAAAACGAACTTTGTACTTTGCTATGAAGTTCCACCAGGAATGAGTTTTCATGCAAGAACTGTCTATTTCAACTAACTTTGTCCATCCAAAACGAACTTTGTACTTTGCTATGAAGTTCCACCAGGAATGAGTTTTCATGCAAAAACTGTCTATTTCAACTAATTTTGTCCATCCAAAACGAACTTTGTACTTTGCTATGAAGTTCCACCAGGAATGAGTTTTTATGCAAAAACTGTCTATTTCAACTAACTTTGTCCATCCAAAACGAACTTTGTACTTTGCTATGAAGTTCCACCAGGAATGAGTTTTCATGCAAAAACTGTCTATTTCAACTAACTTTGTCCATCCAAAACGAACTTTGTACTTTGCTATGAAGTTCCACCAGGAATGAGTCTTCATGCAAAAACTGTCTATTTCAACTAAATTGATCCATCCAAAACGAACTTTGTACTTTGCTATGAAGTTCCACCAGGAATGAGTTTTCATGCAAGAACTGTCTATTTCAACTAACTTTGTCCATCCAAAACGAACTTTGTACTTTGCTATGAAGTTCCACCAGGAATGAGTTTTTATGCAAAAACTGTCTATTTCAACTAACTTTGTCCATCCAAAACGAACTTTGTACTTTGCTATGAAGTTCCACCAGGAATGAGTTTTCATGCAAAAACTGTCTATTTCAACTAAATTGATCCATCCAAAACGAACTTTGTACTTTGCTATGAAGTTCCACCAGGAATGAGTTTTCATGCAAGAACTGTCTATTTCAACTAACTTTGTCCATCCAAAACGAACTTTGTACTTTGCTATGAAGTTCCACCAGGAATGAGTTTTTATGCAAAAACTGTCTATTTCAACTAACTTTGTCCATCCAAAACGAACTTTGTACTTTGCTATGAAGTTCCACCAGGAATGAGTCTTCATGCAAAAACTGTCTATTTCAATTAACTTTGTCCATCCAAAACGAACTTTGTACTTTGCTATGAAGTTCCACCAGGAATGAGTTTTTATGCAAAAACTGTCTATTTCAACTAACTTTGTCCATCCAAAACGAACTTTGTACTTTGCTATGAAGTTCCACCAGGAATGAGTTTTCATGCAAAAACTGTCTATTTCAACTAACTTTGTCCATCCAAAACGAACTTTGTACTTTGCTATGAAGTTCCACCAGGAATGAGTTTTCATACAAAAACTGTCTATTTCAACTTAATTCGTCCATCCAAAACGAACTTTGTACTTTGCTATGAAGTTCCACCAGGAATGAGTTTTCATGCAAAAACTGTCTATTTCAACTTAATTCGTCCATCTGATTCGAACTTTGTACTTTGCTATGAAGTTCCACCAGGAATGAGTTTTTATGCAAAAACTGTCAATTTCAACTAAATTGATCCTTCCAAAACGAACTTTGTACTTTGCTATGAAGTTCCACCAGGAATGAGTTTTTATGCAAAAACTGTCTATTTCAACTAAATTGATCCATCCAAAACGAACTTTGTACTTTGCTATGAAGTTCCACCAGGAATGAGTTTTCATGCAAGAACTGTCTATTTCAACTAACTTTGTCCATCCAAAACGAACTTTGTACTTTGCTATGAAGTTCCACCAGGAATGAGTTTTCATGCAAAAACTGTCTATTTCAACTAACTTTGTCCATCCAAAACGAACTTTGTACTTTGCTATGAAGTTCCACCAGGAATGAGTTTTCATGCAAGAACTGTCTATTTCAACTAACTTTGTCCATCCAAAACGAACTTTGTACTTTGCTATGAAGTTCCACCAGGAATGAGTTTTTATGCAAAAACTGTCTATTTCAACTAACTTTGCCCATCCAAAACGAACTTTGTACTTTGCTATGAAGTTCCACCAGGAATGAGTTTTCATGCAAAAACTGTCTATTTCAACTAACTTTGTCCATCCAAAACGAACTTTGTACTTTGCTATGAAGTTCCACCAGGAATGAGTTTTCATGCAAAAACTGTCTATTTTAACTAAATTGATCCATCCAAAACGAACTTTGTTCTTTGCTATGAAGTTCCACTAGGAATGAGTTTTCATGCAAAAACTGTCTATTTCAACTAACTTTGTCCATCCAAAACGAACTTTGTTCTTTGCTATGAAGTTCCACCAGGAATGAGTTTTCATGCAAAAACTGTCTATTTCAACTAACTTTGTCCATCCTAAACGAACTTTGTTCTTTGCTATGAAGTTCCACCAGGAATGAGTTTTCATGCAAAAACTGTCTATTTCAACTAAATTCGTCCATCCGATACGAACTTTGTACTTTGCTATGAAGTTCCACCAGGAATGAGTTTTCATGCAAAAACTGTCTATTTCAACTAAATTGATCCATCCAAAACGAACTTTGTACTTTGCTATGAAGTTCCACCAGGAATGAGTTTTCATGCAAGAACTGTCTATTTGAACTAAATTGATCCATCCAAAACGAACTTTGTTCTTTGCTATGAAGTTCCACCAGGAATGAGTTTTCATGCAAAAACTGTCTATTTCAACTAAATTGATCCATCCAAAACGAACTTTGTTCTTTGCTATGAAGTTCCACCAGGAATGAGTTTTTATGCAAAAACTGTCTATTTCAACTAAATTGATCCATCCAAAACGAACTTTGTACTTTGCTATGAAGTTCCACCAGGAATGAGTTTTCATGCAAAAACTGTCTATTTCAACTAAATTGATCCATCCAAAACGAACTTTGTACTTTGCTATGAAGTTCCACCAGGAATGAGTTTTCATGCAAGAACTGTCTATTTCAACTAACTTTGTCCATCCAAAACGAACTTTGTACTTTGCTATGAAGTTCCACCAGGAATGAGTTTTTATGCAAAAACTGTCTATTTCAACTAACTTTGTCCATCCAAAACGAACTTTGTTCTTTGCTATGAAGTTCCACCAGGAATGAGTTTTCATGCAAAAACTGTCTATTTCAACTAAATTCATCCATCCAAAACGAACTTTGTACTTTGCTATGAAGTTCCACCAGGAATGAGTTTTCATGCAAGAACTGTCTATTTCAACTAACTTTGTCCATCCAAAACGAACTTTGTACTTTGCTATGAAGTTCCACCAGGAATGAGTTTTCATGCAAAAACTGTCTATTTCAACTAACTTTGTCCATCCAAAACGAACTTTGTACTTTGCTATGAAGTTCCACCAGGAATGAGTTTTCATGCAAGAACTGTCTATTTCAACTAACTTTGTCCATCCAAAACGAACTTTGTACTTTGCTATGAAGTTCCACCAGGAATGAGTTTTTATGCAAAAACTGTCTATTTCAACTAACTTTGTCCATCCAAAACGAACTTTGTACTTTGCTATGAAGTTCCACCAGGAATGAGTTTTCATGCAAAAACTGTCTATTTCAACTAACTTTGTCCATCCAAAACGAACTTTGTACTTTGCTATGAAGTTCCACCAGGAATGAGTTTTCATGCAAAAACTGTCTATTTTAACTAAATTGATCCATCCAAAACGAACTTTGTACTTTGCTATGAAGTTCCACCAGGAATGAGTTTTCATGCAAAAACTGTCTATTTCAACTAAATTGATCCATCCAAAACGAACTTTGTACTTTGCTATGAAGTTCCACCAGGAATGAGTTTTCATGCAAAAACTGTCTATTTCAACTAACTTTGTCCATCCAAAACGAACTTTGTACTTTGCTATGAAGTTCCACCAGGAATGAGTTTTCATGCAAAAACTGTCTATTTCAACTAAATTGATCCATCCAAAACGAACTTTGTTCTTTGCTATGAAGTTCCACCAGGAATGAGTTTTCATGCAAAAACTGTCTATTTCAACTAAATTCGTCCATCCGATACGAACTTTGTACTTTGCTATGAAGTTCCACCAGGAATGAGTTTTTATGCAAAAACTGTCTATTTCAACTAATAGATCCATCAAAAACGAACTTTGTACTTTGCTATGAAGTTCCACCAGGAATGAGTTTTCATGCAAAAACTGTCTATTTCAACTAACTTTGTCCATCCAAAACGAACTTTGTTCTTTGCTATGAAGTTCCACCAGGAATGAGTTTTCATGCAAAAACTGTCTATTTCAACTAAATTCGTCCATCCAAAACGAACTTTGTTCTTTGCTATGAAGTTCCACCAGGAATGAGTTTTCATGCAAAAACTGTCTATTTCAACTAAATTCATCCATCCAAAACGAACTTTGTACTTTGCTATGAAGTTCCACCAGGAATGAGTTTTCATGCAAGAACTGTCTATTTCAACTAACTTTGTCCATCCAAAACGAACTTTGTACTTTGCTATGAAGTTCCACCAGGAATGAGTTTTCATGCAAAAACTGTCTATTTCAACTAACTTTGTCCATCCAAAACGAACTTTGTACTTTGCTATGAAGTTCCACCAGGAATGAGTTTTCATGCAAGAACTGTCTATTTCAACTAACTTTGTCCATCCAAAACGAACTTTGTACTTTGCTATGAAGTTCCACCAGGAATGAGTTTTTATGCAAAAACTGTCTATTTCAACTAATAGATCCATCAAAAACGAACTTTGTACTTTGCTATGAAGTTCCACCAGGAATGAGTTTTCATGCAAAAACTGTCTATTTCAACTAACTTTGTCCATCCAAAACGAACTTTGTACTTTGCTATGAAGTTCCACCAGGAATGAGTTTTCATGCAAAAACTGTCTATTTTAACTAAATTGATCCATCCAAAACGAACTTTGTACTTTGCTATGAAGTTCCACCAGGAATGAGTTTTCATGCAAAAACTGTCTATTTCAACTAAATTGATCCATCCAAAACGAACTTTGTACTTTGCTATGAAGTTCCACCAGGAATGAGTTTTCATGCAAAAACTGTCTATTTCAACTAACTTTGTCCATCCAAAACGAACTTTGTACTTTGCTATGAAGTTCCACCAGGAATGAGTTTTCATGCAAAAACTGTCTATTTCAACTAAATTGATCCATCCAAAACGAACTTTGTTCTTTGCTATGAAGTTCCACCAGGAATGAGTTTTCATGCAAAAACTGTCTATTTCAACTAAATTCGTCCATCCGATACGAACTTTGTACTTTGCTATGAAGTTCCACCAGGAATGAGTTTTTATGCAAAAACTGTCTATTTCAACTAATAGATCCATCAAAAACGAACTTTGTACTTTGCTATGAAGTTCCACCAGGAATGAGTTTTCATGCAAAAACTGTCTATTTCAACTAAATTGATCCATCCAAAACGAACTTTGTTCTTTGCTATGAAGTTCCACCAGGAATGAGTTTTCATGCAAAAACTGTCTATTTCAACTAAATTCGTCCATCCGATACGAACTTTGTACTTTGCTATGAAGTTCCACCAGGAATGAGTTTTCATGCAAAAACTGTCTATTTCAACTAAATTCGTCCATCCGATACGAACTTTGTACTTTGCTATGAAGTTCCACCAGGAATGAGTTTTCATGCAAAAACTGTCTATTTCAACTAACTTTGTCCATCCAAAACGAACTTTGTACTTTGCTATGAAGTTCCACCAGGAATGAGTTTTTATGCAAAAACTGTCTATTTCAACTAACTTTGTCCATCCAAAACGAACTTTGTACTTTGCTATGAAGTTCCACCAGGAAAGAGTTTTCATGCAAAAACTGTCTATTTCAACTAAATTGATCCATCCAAAACGAACTTTGTACTTTGCTATGAAGTTCCACCAGGAATGAGTTTTCATGCAAAAACTGTCTATTTCAACTAACTTTGTCCATCCAAAACGAACTTTGTTCTTTGCTATGAAGTTCCACCAGGAATGAGTTTTTATGCAAAAACTGTCTATTTCAACTAAATTGATCCATCCAAAACGAACTTTGTACTTTGCTATGAAGTTCCACCAGGAATGAGTTTTCATGCAAAAACTGTCTATTTCAACTAACTTTGTCCATCCAAAACGAACTTTGTTCTTTGCTATGAAGTTCCACCAGGAATGAGTTTTCATGCAAAAACTGTCTATTTCAACTAAATTCGTCCATCCGATACGAACTTTGTACTTTGCTATGAAGTTCCACCAGGAATGAGTTTTCATGCAAAAACTGTCTATTTCAACTAACTTTGTCCATCCAAAACGAACTTTGTACTTTGCTATGAAGTTCCACCAGGAATGAGTTTTTATGCAAAAACTGTCTATTTCAACTAACTTTGTCCATCCAAAACGAACTTTGTTCTTTGCTATGAAGTTCCACCAGGAATGAGTTTTCATGCAAAAACTGTCTATTTCAACTAAATTCGTCCATCCGATACGAACTTTGTACTTTGCTATGAAGTTCCACCAGGAATGAGTTTTCATGCAAAAACTGTCTATTTCAACTAACTTTGTCCATCCAAAACGAACTTTGTACTTTGCTATGAAGTTCCACCAGGAATGAGTTTTTATGCAAAAACTGTCTATTTCAACTAAATTGATCCATCCAAAACGAACTTTGTACTTTGCTATGAAGTTCCACCAGGAATGAGTTTTCATGCAAAAACTGTCTATTTCAACTAAATTGATCCATCCAAAACGAAATTTGTACTTTGCTATGAAGTTCCACCAGGAATGAGTTTTCATGCAAGAACTGTCTATTTCAACTAACTTTGTCCATCCAAAACGAACTTTGTACTTTGCTATGAAGTTCCACCAGGAATGAGTTTTTATGCAAAAACTGTCTATTTCAACTAACTTTGTCCATCCAAAACGAACTTTGTACTTTGCTATGAAGTTCCACCAGGAATGAGTTTTCATGCAAAAACTGTCTATTTCAACTAAATTGATCCATCCAAAACGAACTTTGTACTTTGCTATGAAGTTCCACCAGGAATGAGTTTTCATGCAAGAACTGTCTATTTCAACTAACTTTGTCCATCCAAAACGAACTTTGTACTTTGCTATGAAGTTCCACCAGGAATGAGTTTTCATGCAAAAACTGTCTATTTCAACTAACTTTGTCCATCCAAAACGAACTTTGTACTTTGCTATGAAGTTCCACCAGGAATGAGTTTTCATGCAAGAACTGTCTATTTCAACTAACTTTGTCCATCCAAAACGAACTTTGTACTTTGCTATGAAGTTCCACCAGGAATGAGTTTTTATGCAAAAACTGTCTATTTCAACTAACTTTGCCCATCCAAAACGAACTTTGTACTTTGCTATGAAGTTCCACCAGGAATGAGTTTTCATGCAAAAACTGTCTATTTCAACTAACTTTGTCCATCCAAAACGAACTTTGTACTTTGCTATGAAGTTCCACCAGGAATGAGTTTTCATGCAAAAACTGTCTATTTTAACTAAATTGATCCATCCAAAACGAACTTTGTACTTTGCTATGAAGTTCCACCAGGAATGAGTTTTCATGCAAAAACTGTCTATTTCAACTAAATTGATCCATCCAAAACGAACTTTGTTCTTTGCTATGAAGTTCCACCAGGAATGAGTTTTCATGCAAAAACTGTCTATTTCAACTAAATTGATCCATCCAAAACGAACTTTGTTCTTTGCTATGAAGTTCCACCAGGAATGAGTTTTTATGCAAAAACTGTCTATTTCAACTAATAGATCCATCAAAAACGAACTTTGTACTTTGCTATGAAGTTCCACCAGGAATGAGTTTTCATGCAAAAACTGTCTATTTCAACTAAATTGATCCATCCAAAACGAACTTTGTTCTTTGCTATGAAGTTCCACCAGGAATGAGTTTTCATGCAAAAACTGTCTATTTCAACTAAATTCGTCCATCCGATACGAACTTTGTACTTTGCTATGAAGTTCCACCAGGAATGAGTTTTTATGCAAAAACTGTCTATTTCAACTAATAGATCCATCAAAAACGAACTTTGTTCTTTGCTATGAAGTTCCACCAGGAATGAGTTTTCATGCAAAAACTGTCTATTTCAACTAAATTCGTCCATCCGATACGAACTTTGTACTTTGCTATGAAGTTCCACCAGGAATGAGTTTTCATGCAAAAACTGTCTATTTCAACTAAATTGATCCATCCAAAACGAACTTTGTTCTTTGCTATGAAGTTCCACCAGGAATGAGTTTTCATGCAAAAACTGTCTATTTCAACTAAATTCGTCCATCCGATACGAACTTTGTACTTTGCTATGAAGTTCCACCAGGAATGAGTTTTTATGCAAAAACTGTCTATTTCAACTAATAGATCCATCAAAAACGAACTTTGTACTTTGCTATGAAGTTCCACCAGGAATGAGTTTTCATGCAAAAACTGTCTATTTCAACTAACTTTGTCCATCCTAAACGAACTTTGTTCTTTGCTATGAAGTTCCACCAGGAATGAGTTTTCATGCAAAAACTGTCTATTTCAACTAACTTTGTCCATCCAAAACGAACTTTGTACTTTGCTATGAAGTTCCACCAGGAATGAGTTTTCATACAAAAACTGTCTATTTCAACTAACTTTGTCCATCCAAAACGAACTTTGTACTTTGCTATGAAGTTCCACCAGGAATGAGTTTTCATGCAAAAACTGTCTATTTCAACTTAATTCGTCCATCCAAAACGAACTTTGTACTTTGCTATGAAGTTCCACCAGGAATGGGTTTTCATGCAAAAACTGTCTATTTCAACTTAATTCGTCCATCTGATTCGAACTTTGTACTTTGCTATGAAGTTCCACCAGGAATGAGTTTTAATGCAAAAACTGTCAATTTCAACTAAATTGATCCATCCAAAACGAACTTTGTACTTTGCTATGAAGTTCCACCAGGAATGAGTTTTTATGCAAAAACTGTCTATTTCAACTAACTTTGTCCATCCAAAACGAACTTTGTACTTTGCTATGAAGTTCCACCAGGAATGAGTTTTCATGCAAAAACTGTCTATTTCAACTAAATTGATCCATCCAAAACGAACTTTGTACTTTGCTATGAAGTTCCACCAGGAATGAGTTTTTATGCAAAAACTGTCTATTTCAACTAAATTGATCCATCCAAAACGAACTTTGTACTTTGCTATGAAGTTCCACCAGGAATGAGTTTTTATGCAAAAACTGTCTATTTCAACTAACTTTGTCCATCCAAAACGAACTTTGTACTTTGCTATGAAGTTCCACCAGGAATGAGTTTTCATGCAAGAACTGTCTATTTCAACTAAATTGATCCATCCGATACGAACTTTGTACTTTGCTATGAAGTTCCACCAGGAATGAGTTTTCATGCAAAAACTGTCTATTTCAACTAAATTGATCCATCCAAAACGAACTTTGTACTTTGCTATGAAGTTCTACCAGGAATGAGTTTTCATGCAAAAACTGTCTATTTCAACTAAATTGATCCATCCAAAACGAACTTTGTACTTTGCTATGAAGTTCCACCAGGAATGAGTTTTTATGCAAAAACTGTCTATTTCAACTAACTTTGTCCATCCAAAACGAACTTTGTACTTTGCTATGAAGTTCCACCAGGAATGAGTTTTCATGCAAGAACTGTCTATTTCAACTAAATTGATCCATCCGATACGAACTTTGTACTTTGCTATGAAGTTCCACCAGGAATGAGTTTTCATGCAAAAACTGTCTATTTCAACTAAATTGATCCATCCAAAACGAACTTTGTACTTTGCTATGAAGTTCTACCAGGAATGAGTTTTCATGCAAAAACTGTCTATTTCAACTAAATTGATCTATCCAAAACAAACTTTGTACTTTGCTATGAAGTTCCACCAGGAATGAGTTTTTATGCCAAAACTGTCTATTTCAACTAACTTTGTCCATCTAAAACGAACTTTGTACTTTGCTATGAAGTTCCACCAGGAATGAGTTTTCATGCAAAAACTGTCTATTTCAACTTAATTCGTCCATCTGATTCGAACTTTGTACTTTGCTATGAAGTTCCACCAGGAATGAGTTTACATGCAAAAACTGTCTATTTCAACTAAATTGATCCATCCAAAACGAACTTTGTACTTTGCTATGAAGTTCCACCAGGAATGAGTTTTCATGCAAAAACTGTCTATTTCAACTTAATTCGTCCATCCGATACGAACTTTGTACTTTGCTATGAAGTTCTACCAGGAATGAGTTTTCATGCAAGAACTGTCTATTTCAACTAAATTGATCCATCCGATACGAACTTTGTACTTTGCTATGAAGTTCCACCAGGAATGAGTTTTCATGCAAAAACTGTCTATTTCAACTAAATTGATCCATCCAAAACAAACTTTGTACTTTGCTATGAAGTTCCACCAGGAATGAGTTTTCATGCAAAAACTGTCTATTTCAACTAACTTTGTCTATCCAAAACGAACTTTGTACTTTGCTATGAAGTTCCACCAGGAATGAGTTTTCATACAAAAACTGTCTATTTCAACTTAATTCGTCCATCTGATTCGAACTTTGTACTTTGCTATGAAGTTCCACCAGGAATGAGTTTTTATGCAAAAACTGTCTATTTCAACTAACTTTGTCCATCTAAAACGAACTTTGTACTTTGCTATGAAGTTCCACCAGGAATGAGTTTTCATGCAAAAACTGTCTATTTCAACTAACTTTGTCCATCTAAAACGAACTTTGTACTTTGCTATGAAGTTCCACCAGGAATGAGTTTTCATGCAAAAACTGTCTATTTCAACTTAATTCGTCCATCTGATTCGAACTTTGTACTTTGCTATGAAGTTCCACCAGGAATGAGTTTTCATGCAAAAACTGTCTATTTTAACTAAATTGATCCATCCAAAACGAACTTTGTTCTTTGCTATGAAGTTCCACTAGGAATGAGTTTTCATGCAAAAACTGTCTATTTCAACTAACTTTGTCCATCCAAAACGAACTTTGTTCTTTGCTATGAAGTTCCACCAGGAATGAGTTTTCATGCAAAAACTGTCTATTTCAACTAACTTTGTCCATCCTAAACGAACTTTGTTCTTTGCTATGAAGTTCCACCAGGAATGAGTTTTCATGCAAAAACTGTCTATTTCAACTAAATTCGTCCATCCGATACGAACTTTGTACTTTGCTATGAAGTTCCACCAGGAATGAGTTTTCATGCAAAAACTGTCTATTTCAACTAAATTGATCCATCCAAAACGAACTTTGTACTTTGCTATGAAGTTCCACCAGGAATGAGTTTTCATGCAAGAACTGTCTATTTGAACTAAATTGATCCATCCAAAACGAACTTTGTTCTTTGCTATGAAGTTCCACCAGGAATGAGTTTTCATGCAAAAACTGTCTATTTCAACTAAATTGATCCATCCAAAACGAACTTTGTTCTTTGCTATGAAGTTCCACCAGGAATGAGTTTTTATGCAAAAACTGTCTATTTCAACTAAATTGATCCATCCAAAACGAACTTTGTACTTTGCTATGAAGTTCCACCAGGAATGAGTTTTCATGCAAAAACTGTCTATTTCAACTAAATTGATCCATCCAAAACGAACTTTGTACTTTGCTATGAAGTTCCACCAGGAATGAGTTTTCATGCAAGAACTGTCTATTTCAACTAACTTTGTCCATCCAAAACGAACTTTGTACTTTGCTATGAAGTTCCACCAGGAATGAGTTTTTATGCAAAAACTGTCTATTTCAACTAACTTTGTCCATCCAAAACGAACTTTGTTCTTTGCTATGAAGTTCCACCAGGAATGAGTTTTCATGCAAAAACTGTCTATTTCAACTAAATTCATCCATCCAAAACGAACTTTGTACTTTGCTATGAAGTTCCACCAGGAATGAGTTTTCATGCAAGAACTGTCTATTTCAACTAACTTTGTCCATCCAAAACGAACTTTGTACTTTGCTATGAAGTTCCACCAGGAATGAGTTTTCATGCAAGAACTGTCTATTTCAACTAACTTTGTCCATCCAAAACGAACTTTGTACTTTGCTATGAAGTTCCACCAGGAATGAGTTTTTATGCAAAAACTGTCTATTTCAACTAACTTTGTCCATCCAAAACGAACTTTGTACTTTGCTATGAAGTTCCACCAGGAATGAGTTTTCATGCAAAAACTGTCTATTTCAACTAACTTTGTCCATCCAAAACGAACTTTGTACTTTGCTATGAAGTTCCACCAGGAATGAGTTTTCATGCAAGAACTGTCTATTTCAACTAACTTTGTCCATCCAAAACGAACTTTGTACTTTGCTATGAAGTTCCACCAGGAATGAGTTTTTATGCAAAAACTGTCTATTTCAACTAACTTTGTCCATCCAAAACGAACTTTGTACTTTGCTATGAAGTTCCACCAGGAATGAGTTTTCATGCAAAAACTGTCTATTTCAACTAACTTTGTCCATCCAAAACGAACTTTGTACTTTGCTATGAAGTTCCACCAGGAATGAGTTTTCATGCAAAAACTGTCTATTTTAACTAAATTGATCCATCCAAAACGAACTTTGTACTTTGCTATGAAGTTCCACCAGGAATGAGTTTTCATGCAAAAACTGTCTATTTCAACTAAATTGATCCATCCAAAACGAACTTTGTACTTTGCTATGAAGTTCCACCAGGAATGAGTTTTCATGCAAAAACTGTCTATTTCAACTAACTTTGTCCATCCAAAACGAACTTTGTACTTTGCTATGAAGTTCCACCAGGAATGAGTTTTCATGCAAAAACTGTCTATTTCAACTAAATTGATCCATCCAAAACGAACTTTGTACTTTGCTATGAAGTTCCACCAGGAATGAGTTTTTATGCAAAAACTGTCTATTTCAACTAACTTTGTCCATCCAAAACGAACTTTGTACTTTGCTATGAAGTTCCACCAGGAATGAGTTTTCATGCAAAAACTGTCTATTTCAACTAAATTGATCCATCCAAAACGAACTTTGTACTTTGCTATGAAGTTCCACCAGGAATGAGTTTTCATGCAAAAACTGTCTATTTCAACTAACTTTGTCCATCCAAAACGAACTTTGTACTTTGCTATGAAGTTCCACCAGGAATGAGTTTTCATGCAAAAACTGTCTATTTTAACTAAATTGATCCATCCAAAACGAACTTTGTACTTTGCTATGAAGTTCCACCAGGAATGAGTTTTCATGCAAAAACTGTCTATTTCAACTAAATTGATCCATCCAAAACGAACTTTGTACTTTGCTATGAAGTTCCACCAGGAATGAGTTTTCATGCAAAAACTGTCTATTTCAACTAACTTTGTCCATCCAAAACGAACTTTGTACTTTGCTATGAAGTTCCACCAGGAATGAGTTTTCATGCAAGAACTGTCTATTTCAACTAACTTTGTCCATCCAAAACGAACTTTGTACTTTGCTATGAAGTTCCACCAGGAATGAGTTTTTATGCAAAAACTGTCTATTTCAACTAACTTTGTCCATCCAAAACGAACTTTGTACTTTGCTATGAAGTTCCACCAGGAATGAGTTTTCATGCAAAAACTGTCTATTTCAACTAACTTTGTCCATCCAAAACGAACTTTGTACTTTGCTATGAAGTTCCACCAGGAATGAGTTTTCATGCAAAAACTGTCTATTTTAACTAAATTGATCCATCCAAAACGAACTTTGTACTTTGCTATGAAGTTCCACCAGGAATGAGTTTTCATGCAAAAACTGTCTATTTCAACTAAATTGATCCATCCAAAACGAACTTTGTACTTTGCTATGAAGTTCCACCAGGAATGAGTTTTCATGCAAAAACTGTCTATTTCAACTAACTTTGTCCATCCAAAACGAACTTTGTACTTTGCTATGAAGTTCCACCAGGAATGAGTTTTCATGCAAAAACTGTCTATTTCAACTAAATTGATCCATCCAAAACGAACTTTGTTCTTTGCTATGAAGTTCCACCAGGAATGAGTTTTCATGCAAAAACTGTCTATTTCAACTAAATTCGTCCATCCGATACGAACTTTGTACTTTGCTATGAAGTTCCACCAGGAATGAGTTTTTATGCAAAAACTGTCTATTTCAACTAATAGATCCATCAAAAACGAACTTTGTACTTTGCTATGAAGTTCCACCAGGAATGAGTTTTCATGCAAAAACTGTCTATTTCAACTAACTTTGTCCATCCAAAACGAACTTTGTTCTTTGCTATGAAGTTCCACCAGGAATGAGTTTTCATGCAAAAACTGTCTATTTCAACTAAATTCGTCCATCCAAAACGAACTTTGTTCTTTGCTATGAAGTTCCACCAGGAATGAGTTTTCATGCAAAAACTGTCTATTTCAACTAAATTCATCCATCCAAAACGAACTTTGTACTTTGCTATGAAGTTCCACCAGGAATGAGTTTTCATGCAAGAACTGTCTATTTCAACTAACTTTGTCCATCCAAAACGAACTTTGTACTTTGCTATGAAGTTCCACCAGGAATGAGTTTTCATGCAAAAACTGTCTATTTCAACTAACTTTGTCCATCCAAA
Source organism: Anopheles moucheti (assembly GCF_943734755.1). Lineage (NCBI taxonomy): Eukaryota > Metazoa > Arthropoda > Insecta > Diptera > Culicidae > Anopheles > Anopheles moucheti. Next base: position 162,724 of record NW_026453693.1, read on the forward strand.
ACGAACTTTGTACTTTGCTATGAAGTTCCACCAGGAATGAGTTTTCATGCAAGAACTGTCTATTTCAACTAACTTTGTCCATCCAAAACGAACTTTGTACTTTGCTATGAAGTTCCACCAGGAATGAGTTTTTATGCAAAAACTGTCTATTTCAACTAATAGATCCATCAAAAACGAACTTTGTACTTTGCTATGAAGTTCCACCAGGAATGAGTTTTCATGCAAAAACTGTCTATTTCAACTAACTTTGTCCATCCAAAACGAACTTTGTACTTTGCTATGAAGTTCCACCAGGAATGAGTTTTCATGCAAAAACTGTCTATTTTAACTAAATTGATCCATCCAAAACGAACTTTGTACTTTGCTATGAAGTTCCACCAGGAATGAGTTTTCATGCAAAAACTGTCTATTTCAACTAAATTGATCCATCCAAAACGAACTTTGTACTTTGCTATGAAGTTCCACCAGGAATGAGTTTTCATGCAAAAACTGTCTATTTCAACTAACTTTGTCCATCCAAAACGAACTTTGTACTTTGCTATGAAGTTCCACCAGGAATGAGTTTTCATGCAAAAACTGTCTATTTCAACTAAATTGATCCATCCAAAACGAACTTTGTTCTTTGCTATGAAGTTCCACCAGGAATGAGTTTTCATGCAAAAACTGTCTATTTCAACTAAATTCGTCCATCCGATACGAACTTTGTACTTTGCTATGAAGTTCCACCAGGAATGAGTTTTTATGCAAAAACTGTCTATTTCAACTAATAGATCCATCAAAAACGAACTTTGTACTTTGCTATGAAGTTCCACCAGGAATGAGTTTTCATGCAAAAACTGTCTATTTCAACTAAATTGATCCATCCAAAACGAACTTTGTTCTTTGCTATGAAGTTCCACCAGGAATGAGTTTTCATGCAAAAACTGTCTATTTCAACTAAATTCGTCCATCCGATACGAACTTTGTACTTTGCTATGAAGTTCCACCAGGAATGAGTTTTCATGCAAAAACTGTCTATTTCAACTAAATTCGTCCATCCGATACGAACTTTGTACTTTGCTATGAAGTTCCACCAGGAATGAGTTTTCATGCAAAAACTGTCTATTTCAACTAACTTTGTCCATCCAAAACGAACTTTGTACTTTGCTATGAAGTTCCACCAGGAATGAGTTTTTATGCAAAAACTGTCTATTTCAACTAACTTTGTCCATCCAAAACGAACTTTGTACTTTGCTATGAAGTTCCACCAGGAAAGAGTTTTCATGCAAAAACTGTCTATTTCAACTAAATTGATCCATCCAAAACGAACTTTGTACTTTGCTATGAAGTTCCACCAGGAATGAGTTTTCATGCAAAAACTGTCTATTTCAACTAACTTTGTCCATCCAAAACGAACTTTGTTCTTTGCTATGAAGTTCCACCAGGAATGAGTTTTTATGCAAAAACTGTCTATTTCAACTAAATTGATCCATCCAAAACGAACTTTGTACTTTGCTATGAAGTTCCACCAGGAATGAGTTTTCATGCAAAAACTGTCTATTTCAACTAACTTTGTCCATCCAAAACGAACTTTGTTCTTTGCTATGAAGTTCCACCAGGAATGAGTTTTCATGCAAAAACTGTCTATTTCAACTAAATTCGTCCATCCGATACGAACTTTGTACTTTGCTATGAAGTTCCACCAGGAATGAGTTTTCATGCAAAAACTGTCTATTTCAACTAACTTTGTCCATCCAAAACGAACTTTGTACTTTGCTATGAAGTTCCACCAGGAATGAGTTTTTATGCAAAAACTGTCTATTTCAACTAAATTGATCCATCCAAAACGAACTTTGTACTTTGCTATGAAGTTCCACCAGGAATGAGTTTTCATGCAAAAACTGTCTATTTCAACTAAATTGATCCATCCAAAACGAACTTTGTACTTTGCTATGAAGTTCCACCAGGAATGAGTTTTCATGCAAGAACTGTCTATTTCAACTAACTTTGTCCATCCAAAACGAACTTTGTACTTTGCTATGAAGTTCCACCAGGAATGAGTTTTTATGCAAAAACTGTCTATTTCAACTAACTTTGTCCATCCAAAACGAACTTTGTACTTTGCTATGAAGTTCCACCAGGAATGAGTTTTCATGCAAAAACTGTCTATTTCAACTAAATTGATCCATCCAAAACGAACTTTGTACTTTGCTATGAAGTTCCACCAGGAATGAGTTTTCATGCAAGAACTGTCTATTTCAACTAACTTTGTCCATCCAAAACGAACTTTGTACTTTGCTATGAAGTTCCACCAGGAATGAGTTTTCATGCAAAAACTGTCTATTTCAACTAACTTTGTCCATCCAAAACGAACTTTGTACTTTGCTATGAAGTTCCACCAGGAATGAGTTTTCATGCAAGAACTGTCTATTTCAACTAACTTTGTCCATCCAAAACGAACTTTGTACTTTGCTATGAAGTTCCACCAGGAATGAGTTTTTATGCAAAAACTGTCTATTTCAACTAACTTTGCCCATCCAAAACGAACTTTGTACTTTGCTATGAAGTTCCACCAGGAATGAGTTTTCATGCAAAAACTGTCTATTTCAACTAACTTTGTCCATCCAAAACGAACTTTGTACTTTGCTATGAAGTTCCACCAGGAATGAGTTTTCATGCAAAAACTGTCTATTTTAACTAAATTGATCCATCCAAAACGAACTTTGTACTTTGCTATGAAGTTCCACCAGGAATGAGTTTTCATGCAAAAACTGTCTATTTCAACTAAATTGATCCATCCAAAACGAACTTTGTTCTTTGCTATGAAGTTCCACCAGGAATGAGTTTTCATGCAAAAACTGTCTATTTCAACTAAATTGATCCATCCAAAACGAACTTTGTTCTTTGCTATGAAGTTCCACCAGGAATGAGTTTTTATGCAAAAACTGTCTATTTCAACTAATAGATCCATCAAAAACGAACTTTGTACTTTGCTATGAAGTTCCACCAGGAATGAGTTTTCATGCAAAAACTGTCTATTTCAACTAAATTGATCCATCTAAAACGAACTTTGTTCTTTGCTATGAAGTTCCACCAGGAATGAGTTTTCATGCAAAAACTGTCTATTTCAACTAAATTCGTCCATCCGATACGAACTTTGTACTTTGCTATGAAGTTCCACCAGGAATGAGTTTTTATGCAAAAACTGTCTATTTCAACTAATAGATCCATCAAAAACGAACTTTGTTCTTTGCTATGAAGTTCCACCAGGAATGAGTTTTCATGCAAAAACTGTCTATTTCAACTAAATTCGTCCATCCGATACGAACTTTGTACTTTGCTATGAAGTTCCACCAGGAATGAGTTTACATGCAAAAACTGTCTATTTCAACTAAATTGATCCATCCAAAACGAACTTTGTTCTTTGCTATGAAGTTCCACCAGGAATGAGTTTTCATGCAAAAACTGTCTATTTCAACTAAATTCGTCCATCCGATACGAACTTTGTACTTTGCTATGAAGTTCCACCAGGAATGAGTTTTTATGCAAAAACTGTCTATTTCAACTAATAGATCCATCAAAAACGAACTTTGTACTTTGCTATGAAGTTCCACCAGGAATGAGTTTTCATGCAAAAACTGTCTATTTCAACTAACTTTGTCCATCCTAAACGAACTTTGTTCTTTGCTATGAAGTTCCACCAGGAATGAGTTTTCATGCAAAAACTGTCTATTTCAACTAACTTTGTCCATCCAAAACGAACTTTGTACTTTGCTATGAAGTTCCACCAGGAATGAGTTTTCATACAAAAACTGTCTATTTCAACTAACTTTGTCCATCCAAAACGAACTTTGTACTTTGCTATGAAGTTCCACCAGGAATGAGTTTTCATGCAAAAACTGTCTATTTCAACTTAATTCGTCCATCCAAAACGAACTTTGTACTTTGCTATGAAGTTCCACCAGGAATGGGTTTTCATGCAAAAACTGTCTATTTCAACTTAATTCGTCCATCTGATTCGAACTTTGTACTTTGCTATGAAGTTCCACCAGGAATGAGTTTTAATGCAAAAACTGTCAATTTCAACTAAATTGATCCATCCAAAACGAACTTTGTACTTTGCTATGAAGTTCCACCAGGAATGAGTTTTTATGCAAAAACTGTCTATTTCAACTAACTTTGTCCATCCAAAACGAACTTTGTACTTTGCTATGAAGTTCCACCAGGAATGAGTTTTCATGCAAAAACTGTCTATTTCAACTAAATTGATCCATCCAAAACGAACTTTGTACTTTGCTATGAAGTTCCACCAGGAATGAGTTTTTATGCAAAAACTGTCTATTTCAACTAACTTTGTCCATCCAAAACGAACTTTGTACTTTGCTATGAAGTTCCACCAGGAATGAGTTTTCATGCAAGAACTGTCTATTTCAACTAAATTGATCCATCCGATACGAACTTTGTACTTTGCTATGAAGTTCCACCAGGAATGAGTTTTCATGCAAAAACTGTCTATTTCAACTAACTTTGTCCATCCAAAACGAACTTTGTACTTTGCTATGAAGTTCCACCAGGAATGAGTTTTCATGCAAGAACTGTCTATTTCAACTAAATTGATCCATCCGATACGAACTTTGTACTTTGCTATGAAGTTCCACCAGGAATGAGTTTTCATGCAAAAACTGTCTATTTCAACTAAATTGATCCATCCGATACGAACTTTGTACTTTGCTATGAAGTTCCACCAGGAATGAGTTTTCATGCAAAAACTGTCTATTTCAACTAAATTGATCCATCCAAAACGAACTTTGTACTTTGCTATGAAGTTCTACCAGGAATGAGTTTTCATGCAAAAACTGTCTATTTCAACTAAATTGATCTATCCAAAACAAACTTTGTACTTTGCTATGAAGTTCCACCAGGAATGAGTTTTTATGCCAAAACTGTCTATTTCAACTAACTTTGTCCATCTAAAACGAACTTTGTACTTTGCTATGAAGTTCCACCAGGAATGAGTTTTCATGCAAAAACTGTCTATTTCAACTTAATTCGTCCATCTGATTCGAACTTTGTACTTTGCTATGAAGTTCCACCAGGAATGAGTTTACATGCAAAAACTGTCTATTTCAACTAAATTGATCCATCCAAAACGAACTTTGTACTTTGCTATGAAGTTCCACCAGGAATGAGTTTTCATGCAAAAACTGTCTATTTCAACTTAATTCGTCCATCCGATACGAACTTTGTACTTTGCTATGAAGTTCTACCAGGAATGAGTTTTCATGCAAGAACTGTCTATTTCAACTAAATTGATCCATCCGATACGAACTTTGTACTTTGCTATGAAGTTCCACCAGGAATGAGTTTTCATGCAAAAACTGTCTATTTCAACTAAATTGATCCATCCAAAACAAACTTTGTACTTTGCTATGAAGTTCCACCAGGAATGAGTTTTCATGCAAAAACTGTCTATTTCAACTAACTTTGTCTATCCAAAACGAACTTTGTACTTTGCTATGAAGTTCCACCAGGAATGAGTTTTCATACAAAAACTGTCTATTTCAACTTAATTCGTCCATCTGATTCGAACTTTGTACTTTGCTATGAAGTTCCACCAGGAATGAGTTTTTATGCAAAAACTGTCTATTTCAACTAACTTTGTCCATCTAAAACGAACTTTGTACTTTGCTATGAAGTTCCACCAGGAATGAGTTTTCATGCAAAAACTGTCTATTTCAACTTAATTCGTCCATCTGATTCGAACTTTGTACTTTGCTATGAAGTTCCACCAGGAATGAGTTTACATGCAAAAACTGTCTATTTCAACTAAATTGATCCATCCAAAACGAACTTTGTACTTTGCTATGAAGTTCCACCAGGAATGAGTTTTCATGCAAAAACTGTCTATTTCAACTAACTTTGTCCATCCAAAACGAACTTTGTACTTTGCTATGAAGTTCCACCAGGAATGAGTTTTCATGCAAAAACTGTCTATTTCAACTAACTTTGTCTATCCAAAACGAACTTTGTACTTTGCTATGAAGTTCCACCAGGAATGAGTTTTCATGCAAAAACTGTCTATTTCAACTAAATTGATCCATCCAAAACGAACTTTGTACTTTGCTATGAAGTTCTACCAGGAATGAGTTTTCATGCAAGAACTGTCTATTTCAACTAAATTGATCCATCCGATACGAACTTTGTACTTTGCTATGAAGTTCCACCAGGAATGAGTTTTCATGCAAAAACTGTCTATTTCAACTAAATTGATCCATCCAAAACGAACTTTGTACTTTGCTATGAAGTTCCACCAGGAATGAGTTTTCATGCAAGAACTGTCTATTTCAACTAAATTGATCCATCCGATACGAACTTTGTACTTTGCTATGAAGTTCCACCAGGAATGAGTTTTCATGCAAAAACTGTCTATTTCAACTAAATTGATCCATCCAAAACGAACTTTGTACTTTGCTATGAAGTTCCACCAGGAATGAGTTTTCATGCAAGAACTGTCTATTTCAACTAAATTGATCCATCCGATACGAACTTTGTACTTTGCTATGAAGTTCCACCAGGAATGAGTTTTCATGCAAAAACTGTCTATTTCAACTAAATTGATCCATCCAAAACGAACTTTGTACTTTGCTATGAAGTTCCACCAGGAATGAGTTTTTATGCAAAAACTGTCTATTTCAACTAACTTTGTCCATCCAAAACGAACTTTGTACTTTGCTATGAAGTTCCACCAGGAATGAGTTTTCATGCAAGAACTGTCTATTTCAACTAAATTGATCCATCCGATACGAACTTTGTACTTTGCTATGAAGTTCCACCAGGAATGAGTTTTCATGCAAAAAACTGTCTATTTCAACTAAATTGATCCATCCAAAACGAACTTTGTACTTTGCTATGAAGTTCTACCAGGAATGAGTTTTCATGCAAAAACTGTCTATTTCAACTAAATTGATCTATCCAAAACAAACTTTGTACTTTGCTATGAAGTTCCACCAGGAATGAGTTTTTATGCAAAAACTGTCTATTTCAACTAACTTTGTCCATCCAAAACGAACTTTGTACTTTGCTATGAAGTTCCACCAGGAATGAGTTTTCATGCAAAAACTGTCTATTTCAACTTAATTCGTCCATCTGATTCGAACTTTGTACTTTGCTATGAAGTTCCACCAGGAATGAGTTTACATGCAAAAACTGTCTATTTCAACTAAATTGATCCATCCAAAACGAACTTTGTACTTTGCTATGAAGTTCCACCAGGAATGAGTTTTCATGCAAAAACTGTCTATTTCAACTTAATTCGTCCATCCGATACGAACTTTGTACTTTGCTATGAAGTTCTACCAGGAATGAGTTTTCATGCAAGAACTGTCTATTTCAACTAAATTGATCCATCCGATACGAACTTTGTACTTTGCTATGAAGTTCCACCAGGAATGAGTTTTCATGCAAAAACTGTCTATTTCAACTAAATTGATCCATCCAAAACAAACTTTGTACTTTGCTATGAAGTTCCACCAGGAATGAGTTTTCATGCAAAAACTGTCTATTTCAACTAACTTTGTCTATCCAAAACGAACTTTGTACTTTGCTATGAAGTTCCACCAGGAATGAGTTTTCATACAAAAACTGTCTATTTCAACTTAATTCGTCCATCTGATTCGAACTTTGTACTTTGCTATGAAGTTCCACCAGGAATGAGTTTTTATGCAAAAACTGTCTATTTCAACTAACTTTGTCCATCTAAAACGAACTTTGTACTTTGCTATGAAGTTCCACCAGGAATGAGTTTTCATGCAAAAACTGTCTATTTCAACTTAATTCGTCCATCTGATTCGAACTTTGTACTTTGCTATGAAGTTCCACCAGGAATGAGTTTACATGCAAAAACTGTCTATTTCAACTAAATTGATCCATCCAAAACGAACTTTGTACTTTGCTATGAAGTTCCACCAGGAATGAGTTTTCATGCAAAAACTGTCTATTTCAACTTAATTCGTCCATCCGATACGAACTTTGTACTTTGCTATGAAGTTCTACCAGGAATGAGTTTTCATGCAAGAACTGTCTATTTCAACTAAATTGATCCATATAAAACGAACTTTGTACTTTGCTATGAAGTTCCACCAGGAATGAGTTTTCATGCAAAAACTGTCTATTTCAACTAAATTGATCCATCCAAAACGAACTTTGTACTTTGCTATGAAGTTCCACCAGGAATGAGTTTTCATGCAAAAACTGTCTATTTCAACTTAATTCGTCCATCCGATACGAACTTTGTACTTTGCTATGAAGTTCTACCAGGAATGAGTTTTCATGCAAGAACTGTCTATTTCAACTAAATTGATCCATCCGATACGAACTTTGTACTTTGCTATGAAGTTCCACCAGGAATGAGTTTTCATACAAAAACTGTCTATTTCAACTAACTTTGTCTATCCAAAACGAACTTTGTACTTTGCTATGAAGTTCCACCAGGAATGAGTTTTCATGCAAAAACTGTCTATTTCAACTAAATTGATTCATCCAAAACGAACTTTGTACTTTGCTATGAAGTTCCACCAGGAATGAGTTTTCATGCAAAAACTGTCTATTTCAACTAAATTGATCCATCCGATACGAACTTTGTACTTTGCTATGAAGTTCCACCAGGAATGAGTTTTCATACAAAAACTGTCTATTTCAACTTAATTCGTCCATCCAAAACGAACTTTGTACTTTGCTATGAAGTTCCACCAGGAATGAGTTTTTATGCAAAAACTGTCTATTTCAACTAACTTTGTCTATCCAAAACGAACTTTGTACTTTGCTATGAAGTTCCACCAGGAATGAGTTTTCATACAAAAACTGTCTATTTCAACTTAATTCGTCCATCCAAAACGAACTTTGTACTTTGCTATGAAGTTCCACCAGGAATGAGTTTTCATACAAAAACT